>NC_089583.1:56283360-56583360 GCF_019320115.1 Miscanthus floridulus | reverse complement strand
ATGAAGAGTTCATGTTGAGCAAATGTCAAGAAAATGCTTCAATGGAACAAAAAGCAAAATTTAAGCTTTATTGTGATGCTAGTTTGACCTATGTTGACCTATCACTTAGATTGCTTGCATTGAGTTGCACCTTAAATAAAAGTTGTAGTTCAGTTTGAGTGGAACCAACTTAGTTTAAAGGTCAAGACCTAGTTCTGTCTCTAACTTAGTCTAATAGAGCCCTCAAGTTGGAATCCATTATTGCTTTGGAGCTCGAAAAATTTGCCAAGTCCTCAATGGACTGAATGGCTGCTTTTAGTTTCCATGTAGGCTTGTTTGTGAGTTGGTAACTTGCAAACCAATTCGAGTTTAGCCAATCTCCTTTTAGCAAAAATGTAGTACTCATGTAGCACTACAACAAGGAGAAATTGGTTGATCAAATCATCAAATGGTTTAGGAGATAGAGAGGGGAGAAGTTAGAGGTTTCAGCCAGCTTGAAACTAAATTCAGTTTTCAGGTTTCGTGTACCCCAATTTAAAACCTTGTATCTCTCAAACCAGGCTGAATAAGACTTTGACACTATAAGTAAAGTTTGAGATCTGCATAGCTCTACAACTTTGGTTACTACAACTTGTGCCAAAACTAAATGAATTAGGAGTTACGAGGGGAGGAAGATTGATGTTTCGGTCGTATTTTTGGGGTGGTATTAGATTTTTGAATCAGGAAGATGCAATGGCTGACCGGCCATAGGTTTTTGGCACCACGTGGCCCTCTCCTTGTCCCCTTTCTCACCACCTTGCACTCACATTCCAGAAAACAGAGGCCCAAGCGCTACTCTCGCTCACTGGCTCACCATCTCTGCTCGGTCTCTTTTTCTCCTCACTGTTCCGCTCGCCATGGCCGTCCGCTGCCAAATTCTACCACCGCTACTCTCTACTGTCCTCCACCCACCCAACCACTATAGCACCACCACTGCAATCTGCTCCACCACCATCTCCTCACTCTTGCGTGGTTCCCCGCCGGGCCAAACCAGGCCAGGAGCCCAAGGCCGCCACCGCTTCCTGCCACCTACTGCCACGGTCGGGCCACTATTGTCTATAGCTGATGAGGACATGACACTCGTGCATATGACCATGTTTGGCACATGGTATGGAGGGGTTGGAGGCCAGCAAGGGTGTCCAAGTCAAGGAGGCCCGAGGCTAATTAGGTTCGAGTCCCCGAGGTGGAGGCCCAAAGCAACTCAAGTTCGAGCCCATCTTGGGTTCTAGGACCAGTCTGTCATAAAACTAGTCACACAGGCATGTTCGGGCTCTATTTTTGACGATTCACATATGGATGGAAATCTAATTAGATAAGAAAGCTAATCTAAGTGGTCTCACATGAAAAGCCCTTCAAAATTAATAGGAATCGTCGAAACAAGTTAGCATCCAGAATCTGCCAGGGTGCTGCGACACCGTCTTTTGGTCCGTTGGACCATGCATCATGTTTGGGCCCATTAGAGGGTGCATCTAGGGGGTGATGCCCAAGACTCTATAATTAGTATCTGTATCTCTCCTTAGGGTTTGGGTTTTGTTTAGTTCTTGATTTCCTCATGAAACAGACATTGTGGCAGCTTGCTGTGAACCAGGGCCTCAGTTCTTGATCTTGTTCACCTATGGCGATTAGTCCTTTCAAATAAAGACTTGAACTCCTTATTTTTCATAAGCCTCATATTTATTTGCAATTTTAGATTGCGTTCATCCCATTCTTGCTTGTGTTCTCGATTCGCTTGCAGGAAAGCCTTCTCAATGAGGTTAGTCGCGTTCGTGTGGTTGATAACCAATGGAGCAGTGGTGTAACGGTTGCGGGGGTCCAAATTAGTCTTGGTTCATAGCCTACATCATGAATGTTGAGTCTCCACTAATTGACACTATCATACCTTTCCGAAGATCGGGCCTTGTCTACATCAAGTGGTATCAGAGACCTTGTTGCCTGTTAGGTATAACTTCATTTTCCCCTTTAGATTGTTACTGTTTTTGCACTACCTATAGTCCACAAAAAGCCAAAAAAATATACACCACCACATATTCCATGTCCTATAGCCTCATTGTTCCATGCAATTTCATCTTTGTTTCGCGTTGTTGAGTTTGTGTCCTAGGGCAAGTTCTGGTTGCTGGTTTTAGATCATTTTTTAGTCCAGTTTGTGTTTTCCCTTTGTTTTTCATCATAATCCATGAACACGTTCAAGTCTTGCTATGTTTCCTTTGTATCCATCAAACCCTAGTCCATGCCATCTAATTTGTTACACTTATCTTCACTGTTTGCATCTATCCATAGCCACCACAACAACTTTTACGCACATTGTTCTTGTTTTGTCCTATAATTCGGAGTCAGTTCTTAAAATGTTTTTGCATATGAACTCGGATTTCAACGTTCCATATATCAAAATCGATCAAAAAATTTTTGGATCCGCTCGTCCCCTACACTGTTAGGGTAAAAAAAATTATTTTTAGCCAAAAACTGATCACAAGATCCTCTTTTCGTGGTCATAAGCTTTTCATCAATTTTGAGCACGTCTTCTGAATTTTCCACAGGCCATGCCTTTCACTTGTTTAAGCTCATATTTTCTGTGGTTACTTCTTTTGTGCTCCTAAGTGAAGAAAAATATCAAAAAATAAAAAGAAAAAGTCAAAGAATTCTAAAAAACGACAGCCCAAAATAGAGAAAAAAAGGGGCAAAAGTGGAACAATATCTAGAGGAGCACATAGAGAGCACCATTTGAGTTGTGTTTGCATGTGCTGATTTCTGCCTTGTTCCTAATCATATTCTTGTTGTTCACATCACTTGATACATCTGGTACTTAGAACATGAATAGGCCAGCAAGTAAGACAAGTACTCAGGATACCTATTCAGATTTGTTATTTAGTTGCGAATATTGCTATACCTTGCTACTATATTGTGTCTGTCCAAGCTCCACTTTCTTCTAACTAAGTACAAGATCGCTTTGCAACTGTTACACTCAAGCTACAACGGTATCACAGTCACTGACCGATTGCATCGCCTGTTGCTTTGGTAACAACACTTGTAAGACCATGGTAAGATGCTTGAGAGTTGAGTGCCTTATTTTTCCTTGTCCACAACCAAAGTAGTTGATAGGGATAATACTTTTGTGTTGTCTTTTGCTATATTCTAATAATGATAGGTTGTTCGTATCCACCGATTTATGATGGTATAGTTGTTGATGAGTACATGGAGTGGGAAATTGCCATAGATAACATATTTGCTACTCGCTTTATGTGTCCAAGGAGGAAGGTAAAAAATGCAGCTAGTGTTTTGCGACATTCTGCTTTATCTTGGTGGGAGTCTTTAGGTCCTTTTGATAAACCTCAAACTTGGAATGACATGAAACTCCTTATGCGAGAAACCTTTGTTAATCCACCTCCTGTTTTGACTTCATATGCTGAGGTGCACCATTTAGAGGAAGAGTCTATTGTTATTCCTCTTGCTATGACTAACCTTCTACAGGATAATGTCCATAAGCGAGAGGATGGCATGGAAGAAAATGAGGACCTCACAACCTCATATGCAAATTCAGAACCATCACTTCACAATGCACCTATTACTCCTGCTGAGAACACAGGTAATGCCCATGGTGCTACACTCACGGAAGGTGAGAATTGTTTTAATGTACTAAATTTTTCCACAAGCCATGCTATCATAGAGCAATTGTTAGTGGAACCCTCTCTTGGTTTATCTATGTCCCATGATAATTTGCTTGAAGTTCCTTGTGATAAAGATGAATTGGTTGATGATGCTTCAGTTTTACATGTTTTGGAACCAGTCACTTATGCTGAAAATAAACATGTTATTCATATTGCTACTAAAACTGATGAGTTCAAACAGTTGTCTTCTTTACATACTTTGGGTTACATTGAATTTGATGTTTTGTGTAACCTAGATTGTTTGGAGGAGAGCCTTTTTAAATATGCCGATTTGCCTTGGGTTTCTAAACACACATATCATGTTTTTGGCAAATATAACAACAAGGGACAATATATGATACATCGAGTATACATTCATAGTAATATGAATTCTCCTTTTGTTGTACAAGATTATGATCGTTTAGACGACAGCCATAATAATACAAATATTTTCTCATGTTCCTCAAAGAAACATGTTCACTTCCAAGAAGGGGAGCATTGTTGGTTGCTACCTATGTCTGCTAGACCATCTATTCCTGCATTGTCTTTGGTTAGTTCTAATCTTTTGTAGGATAGTGTTGACATACATCATGTGCATTCAGATCATGGAGTCTACATGCTTGCTAAAATTTTTATGCGAGATGACATGCTAGAAACTTGGAAACATGGTCATGTTCCTTCTCATAATTATTTTAGTTCCCTTTGTCTTTGCAATCCCATTCTTCTTTATGTTGTGCAGGATCAGTTTCAAGCACAATCAACGCCGAGGATGGCTTTTCATCAAGAAGGGGAGGATGATGAGGACATGACACCCATGCATATGACCATGTTTGGCGCATGGTATGGAGGGGTAGGAGGCCAGCAAGGGTGTCCAAGTCAAGAGGGAGGCCCGAGGCTAATTCAGTTTGAGTCCCCGAGGTGGAGGCCCAAAGCAACTCGAGTTCGAGTCTGCCTTGGCCTCCAGGACTAGTCTTCCTTAAACTGGTCACCCAAGACGCATTCGGACTCCGTTTTCGATGATATACATATGGTTGGAAAGCTAATTTGATAAGGAAGCCAATCCAAGTGGTCTCACATCAAAATCCCTTCAGAATCAATAGGAATCATCAAAATAATTTAGCATCCAGAATCTGCCAGGGTGCTGCGACACCATCTTTTGGTCCGTTGGACCGTGTATCATGTTTGGGCCCATTAGGAGGCACATCTAGGGTAGGCAATGACCCTAAGACCTTTATAATCATACGCCACCATCGTCATTAGGTTTTGGGGTTTTGCTTAGATTAATCTGTCAAGAACAGTTTCGCCGATCATCGGTTTGTGAGACCCCAACTTCGTGAGATTAATCATTCATCTACAATTTGGTTGTTTTCTTTCTTGTTCTTGCTTGTGTTCTTCATTGCATAGGCAGGTATTAGCCTTCTTGGCGAGGTCAACTAGATTCGTGTCTCGGTTGATAACTAGAGGAGTTGTGGTGCTAAGATTACAGGGTTCGATCTTTTGATCTAAAGCCAGATCGATGTGTCATTCACCACCACAACGATAGTTACCTCTACCTGACAGAAGATCAGGATCCCCGTCCCCATTTTGTCATTGACTTTCGTGAGGACAAAAATAAATATAGTTGGTTTAGTGTCTCACATATAAACTCGGTAGGATCCATCTTCCTTTCTTTGGAAATTAATCTGGTGCTGTGCTCAGCCCAAGATCACATCATAGTAGCTAGTGTTTAAATTGAGTTCACCATCCTCTCTAGTATTGTTGGTCGAGCGTTTGTTTTACCAGGAGGTTCCTGCTGTTAATTTTCAAACTATGGTAGATCCTATGAAAATACTTTGCACTTGAGAGTTGTAATTTTTTCTCTTGCGGCACTTTCTGAGATAAAAAAAAGAAAGCAAAAGGCAATAAGGTGCCAAAAAAAGCTACACCATAAAAAAACCGCACAAAAAATAGAAAGAAAAATAAAAAAATTGTAAAAAAATTCAGAAGTGCTTGCATCCAGTTTGGTCCTTGTGCTGAGATATTGTTGCTTGTTGAACTAGGTCCAAGACGAGTCTAGGCTAGCGACATAGACTAGCTTGGGATTACTTTTCAATCTTGCAATTTTTTAATTAAATTATTGTTATTCCTTGCTACCATATTTTAAGCCTCCTAAGCTCCACATATATACTTCAGATCAGTACAGAAAAAGGTTCTTGCAATCTCGGTGCCACTGCCTCATAGGTATCACGAACTAGCCACTGGTTGTACCACCCACTGCTTACGTTGGTAAGAACTTTGTAAGAGCTTGGTAAGACACTTCCACTTGCTGTTGAAAAGTGACACCACTACAACCACGTAGTCATTTGATAGGGATAATTTTTTTGTGTTGTCATTTGCTATCTTCCAACAATGACAGGTTGTTCATATCCACCGACTTATGATGGTATAGGTGCTGATGAGTACAAGGAGTGAGAAATTGCCATAGATAACATATTTGCTACTCGCTTTATGTGTCTAAGGAGGAAGGTAAAAAATGCAGCTAGTGTTTTATGACATTTTGCTTTATCTTGGTGGGAGTCTTTAGATCCTTCTGATAAACCTCAAACTTGGAATGATATGAAACTCCTTATGCGAGAAACCTTTGTTAATCCACCTCCTGTTTTGACTTCATATGCTGAGGTGCACCATTTAGAGGAAGAGTCTGTTGTTATTCCTCTTGCTATGACTAACCTTCTATAGGATAATGTACATAAGCAAGAGGATGACATGGAAGAAAATGAGGAGCTCACAACCTCATATGCAAATTCTAAACCATCACTTCACAATGCACCTATTACTCCTGCTGAGAGCACATGTAATGCCCATGGTGCTACACTCACGGAAGGTGAAAATTGTCTTAATATACTAAATTTTTCCACAAACCATGCTATCATAGAGCAATTGTTAGTGGAACCCTCTCTTGATTTATCTTTGTCCCATGATAATTTGCTTGAAGTTCCTTGTGATAAAGATGAACTGGTTGATGATGCTTCAGTTTTACATGTTTTGGAACCAGTCACTTATGCTAAAAATAAACATGTTATTCATATTGCTACTAAAACTGATGAGTTCAAACTGTTGTCTTCTTTACATACTTTGGGTTACATTGAATTTGATATTTTGTGTTACCTAGATTATTTGGAGGAGAGCCTTTTTAAATATACTGATTTGCCTTGGTTTTCTAAACACACATATCATGTTATTGGCAAATATAACAACAAGGAACAATATATGATACATTAAGTATACGTTTGTAGTAATATGAATTCTCCTTTTGTTGTACAATATTATGATCATTTAGAGGGCAGCCCTAATAATACAAACATTTTCTCATGTTCCTCGAAGAAATAAGATCACTTCCAAGAAGGGGACCATTGTTGGTTGCTACCTATGTCTACTACACCATCTATTCCTATATTGTCTTTGGTTAGTTCTAATCTTTGACAAGATAGTGTTGACATACATCATGGATTCTACATGCTTGCTAAAATTTTTATGCGAGATGACATGCTACAAACTTGGAAACATGGTCACATTCCTTCTCATAGTTATGTCAGTTACCTTTGTCTTCGCAACCCTATTCTCTTTGTGTTGTGCAGGATCAGTTTCAAGCACAATCGACGCCAAGGACGGCTTTTCATCAAGAAGGGAAGGATGATGAGGACATGACACCCATGCATATAACAATGTTTGGCACATGGTATGGAGGGATAGGAGGCCAACAAGTCTGTCTAAGTCAAGAAGGAGGCCCGAGGCTAATTTGGTTCAAGTCTCTGAGGTGGAGGCCCAAAGCAACTCAAGTTCGAGCCCATCTCGGGTTCTAGGACTAGTCTATCATAAAACTAGTCACACGAGCACGTATGGGCTCCATTTTCGATGATCCACATATGGATGGAAAACTAATTATATAAGGAAGCCAATGCAAGTGGTCTCATGTCAAAATCCATTCAGAATCAATGGGAATCATCAAAACAAGTCAGCATCCATAATCTGTCATGGTGCTGCGACACTGTCTTTTGGTCCATTAGACCGTGTATCATGTTTGGGCCCATTAGGGGGTGTGTCCAGGGGGTGGCACCCAAGACTCTATAATTAGCAGCCACTACTCTCCTTAGGGTTTGGATTTTGTTTAGTTCTTGATTTCCTCATGAAACAGACATCATTTTGCTGCAACTGTGCCGCCAAGGCTGCTTGCTATGAACTCCTTGTTTTTCTTGTCATAACTGTGTTCTTGATCTTGTTCACCTATGGCAATTAGTCCTTTCGAATAAAGACTTGAACTCCTTCTTGTTTTTCATAAGCCTCGTATTTATTTGCAATTTTAGATTGCGCATCCTGTTCTTGCTTGTGTTCTCGATTCGCTTGTAGGAAAGCCTTCTCGGTGAGGTCAATCGCGTTCGTGTGGTTGATAACCAATAGAGTAGTGGTGTAATAGTTGCGGGGGTCCGAATCAGTCTTGGTTCAAAGCCAACATCATGAACATTGAGTCTCCACCAATCGATGCTATCATACCTTTTGAAAGATCAGGCCTTGTCTACATCAGTAGTCGGCCGAGCCTGAGCTTGGGGTGGCCACGGCTGTCCATAGCCAAGCCCTAGCGCATCCCCTCCTTGCCACCGATGAGCCACAAGCCGGTCGTCCCCTCTGTCTTCTGTTCCTAGCCACCACGAGGAAGAAGAAGATGGGATAAAACATAAATAGGAACTCTTCTCTAGGTCCTAATGCAAAATGCCTAGAGATAAGGGATTTACAATTGTGGGCTTATATGATTTGTGAGATCTGTAGGGTCCCCATTGCAAAATTGTTTTCTTTTCTTGTTTTCTGTTTTTCTTTTCTGGAATAATGGCTGAACTTTGAAAATCATAATAAATCATAGAAAAATCATAAAATAGCAAATGAAGACTTTTTGGAATCCTTGAGAGTAGATCTACATAGTAGAGTCATAATATGATGTGTTAGTAGAAGGTTTTTGTTGTTTTCATTTATATATGTTAATTAGGGTTTTCTAGGAATAAATTCATATCTAAAGTTGTGGTGCTCCAATTGCTATGAAATTTTTATGGTAGGCTACTGATGCTATATGTGTGATGTGGTAAAAATTTCATGCTCATAGGATGCAGTATGGTTGAGTTATTTGATTTAACTTGTTTAGTGCTTGATAAATAATTTTAAATGAGTTACAATTTTTTATGAAGGTGTAAAAATGGAAAATGTTGTTCCATTACATTGGTATGAGGTTGTTGTGTCATGTTGATACACAATATGACCATGTGTTTGCAGAAAATCGCTTGTTTTAGATTTATCTTGCTTTCACATGTTTTCTTGCAATATTAATTTGTCTTTTTGTAATAATTATTCTATAAAACCGGAGCATGTAAGATTTGTATAGTAATCATGTTTTGTCATCGTCTATCTCACATAAAAATTTGAGATCTAAATGAGATGTTTGCAACATCACCTATAATTAATATATAGGTTTTTATATATAGAAAAGCTAATGAAAGTTTGTTACTAGATGCATGTGTTTTTGCCATGTAATACTTCTAATAATTGGTGCTTGGTAATGTGGTTGCTTGGTTAGAGTTAGGAGTTGCATGGAGCTGCATATATAGCAACAAAATGTTAGTTGTTAACAACATAAATGGTAAATGCCTATAGTTGTATCTTTTCTGTTATGGCTGCATGTATAGTATTTGTGGTGGTGATATTTTCATGATTGAAATGATGTTTTCTGTAGATATGATGAATAAAAAAGTTGTAGATAATTTCCGTATCTTGCTTCTCCTAAAATTTCATGATTTTAGGCCTGATGGTGTAGGATTTATAGATTTTACAAGTTTGCTATCAGCTTTTGCATGTCCTCTGGACAGATCTGAATGATTGTATTGTTTGGCTTATTTAAACATGGAATAATATATTGGTGATAATAGTACAGTTGTATTTATTTTCCTAACCTTTCTAAAATGTCTAAGATCACTGCTTTTGGTGGTCTAGAACTCTAGTTATTGCTGTTCAAAGTGGAATGGTAGGTTCTATTCAAATCTAGACAGAGATGCCTTCATTGGGTTGTTTAACCTTGTTAGCTCTAGAATCATCTTAAGATGGTAATGAGAAAGATATAAGTAACTTAATAAGATTTCCATAAAGTTAAGGATCTTGTTTGTTGGATGATTAAAACTCCAGTTATGCATTTCTGACGTTCATGTCTGTTTTCTGTCCTAGTTTTAGCAGATCGGCTTGTTAGTGTTTTTCACCCTTTTTTAACCTTTGAATCTGCTCTAGGTGTAAATAACAAAGTTTTAGACAATTTACTAAGCTTTTCATAAAGTCTAGTATTACCTTTATTTGATGTCGATAACTCCAATTATGGTTGAAAAAAGTGACTGTTGTGCTGCTGCCTAGAATCTGAGCATGTACCTAAAATTGTTTGCTTCACTTTGCATTGCTTTGTATGCATGTTAGTGTTAGCTCATGACACTACTAGAGTTAAATTGATCTACCTGTGGTATCTTTTAAATATGTTATATAATGTGGGTCAAGCACGTAACTAATAAATGATCTTAATGCATGTTTTGCTAGAGCTTTAATTATGTTCGTATCGTTCACCGTAGCCCTAGTTCTTATGTGATGCTAGGCTTAATTAGTTCTTGATGGTTAAATGCTTCTAATATTTTGACTTTAGTTAACTGGTGTGCCATGCTTGTTATGCTTGCTATCCATATGCTAGACTTGAGTGATAGTTGGTTAAATGACTTGCTTTGTAAGTGCATATGTCTTGAGGTGTAACCTTATACTTGTCTTGAATGCTATTATATGATGCATCTCATGTTACCATTCTTCTCATTCATGCACTTGTATTATTGCATCTCATCTAGGTACGTTAGATGCACAATGCATGGACATGAAGCACATGATGATGGAGTCAAACCAGAAGACAGTGTTGGTGGACCTATCCCAAAGATGGAAGTACCCCTGGAGTGCATGCCTAGAGTGGAAGATGTTCCCCAAGATGGTGCACATTAACTAAATGGACTTTGTGTTGGATCTCAGGCAAACCCCAGAGCATTCTAAACCTCCTATGTTTTACAAATATCAATTTGAGTCCTTTTATGTTTGATGCATTAGGTTATAGGAGTTGATTGGGAACTCTTGATGCATATAATTTCTTATCCAAACATATAACTTAAACCCTATGTAGGTCTAGGATCAAATGTATGCTTAGCCATGCTTAGACGGGTAGAAGTTGGGTGATTTTCTGTCACCTACGAGATATAGGTGGATACCGGAGCACGGTTGGGTATATTTGTTATCATGGAAAAATAACCATGGGATGTAATCTAAGTGGAGGCCAGGCGGGATTTCATATGCAATGGTGTTGGGTTGGATATGTTGATCCTGTCTATGTCGATTAAGGACCGTACCATTGCTGGCACTTCTGCCGAGATTTAACGCATGCCTATCACTTAGCTGGCAGGATAACTCATTCCGACCATGAAGCCAAGTAGCTTAACTTAGGCTAGGCCTCACTCTGTCAATGTGCACACTCTAGATTGTAGTAAGGATGTGCGGGGAGCTAGAAATGAGCCCAAGGGCATGGTAGTCCTGATTGTCCTAGCAGCTGGTTGTCCCTAGTTGTGCGGCACTGATTGAACCCATGAAATGTGTACTAGAGTTGTACCAAAGGTGACCTAAAACTACCTTGGCACAGGTATGTCTAGGTTTGTGTTAGGAATAATTGCCTAGCTGGTTGCAACTGATTTGAATCACTGTCTCTCCCAGATAGTGAGAAACTTGACAAGCTCCAGCATCGTAGTAATTGGATTATGGAATATGATGGTTCTAATGAATATGAAAATCTTACACTGGCTATGGTTACTATTGTTATACTACTAAATGATATACCACATATTTGGCATAGATTAGTTGCTAATCTAGAGATGAATAGCTATAATTAACTTGATGACAGAATTATAAAATGTATAGCTGAATTAGTGGCTTTTTATACAAAATGTTGTCAAGCTAGCTCCACTTATAAAGCCTTGCATAATCCTTGGTGTCACTTTATTTTTGGTTTATGACGTGTAAGTCTAGCTGAGTACATTTGAGTACTCAGGGTTTATCCCACCATGTTGTAGGTGAAGTTCTCAGCCTGCTAAAGATGGTGGCTAACCGTTGGTGGGCTCGGTGACTCTATATAGTGTTCTTATCTATATGCTTTTGTTAGAGGATGTCACGTATGCTAGCAATGTATTTGGAACTTATATTATTGTAATCATTTGAAAGCTATGTTGTTTTCACTAATCGGTTTTGAAACCTAAACTTGTATTTTTATTTGTGAACTCATTGTAAACATTATTTCAGCTACAACTCCATGTATATGATGTGTATTTGCTTAACCATGTGATCTTGGTTGTGATGTTGATTTACCAAGGTCCTTCGTGACACTCAGCGGACTACCTGGTTTATATAAGTGAAAGTATGTGCGCGTCAATGTGTTAAATAGGGGGCAGCCATACTTGTGCTTGTATTAATTGGGCGGTTCTATCATAGCTGGCATCAGAGTAAGATTAAGCATAATACTGTCATGTACATAATTTTAAAAGCAAAGTTTTGGTTTTTAAAAGCCTATTTGGACTAAAACTTTAGCTACAGGTAAATTTTTCAAAACTAATTTGCAATACTATGCTAGCGACAACCTCAAGTTAAGCTCAATTAAGGACTACTATGTGGCTAAGTAAACTGATAATAATTATGAGGGGTTTACTTAATTGCCATTTTTATTTCGTCGTCCATATGACGTGCTGTTGTATGGATGCCATTCGCTTGAATGGTAATGTATGGATCAATATACCTCTACGCCCAGGTAAGTTGGTGAGTAGCATGACTACAAGATGTGAGCGTGCAGTCAAAGGGGAGAGGTAGTTTTGATACTAAAGTATATATATCTCATATATACGGAAGTATTTAATTGTGGGTTAGTTTTGATACGGCTGTATATGCATATTTATATGTATATATAGACATATTTACATATGGGTAGCTTTGATACAGAAGTATATATATATGGAAGTATTTAGAATGAAACCTAGAGACCATATTTTCATTTCTGCATACATATAATTGTGGGGTTGGGCTGAAATGGAATCTTCTGTAGGTACGCTAACCACGAATGCGTAGATTGAATATAGCTGACAACTAGCTATATGTTGAGAGAGAGTACGTGTTATGCCACCAAAATAGAACGAGATTGCCACCTTAGGCTGGCAATTTTGTGAGGATGAATAGGATGGTCAAGCATCATGATTGCGCTTGTGCATAAATATGCTTCCCTCACTTTTGTTCTAATAATAAGTAACCAGTGAGCGCCTTTATCACCCTAGCGCTCGCCCGCACTGCCCCACGCTCACATTTCCTTTTCTAGCCTGCTACTTCGCCGTCCGCAGCAGCCGCAGCAGCGCCAAGCTCGCCGCCGTCGCTTACCAGCCACTAGCTTGCCTTGCCTCGCTTCTCCACTACCGCAACCACTCCACCATCACCCCCATGACTCTCTATGTCCGCCTGTGCTCGCTGACTGCACCTGATAAGCCTCCGTGCCGCGCTTGACCTCACCGGAGTATCACCGCCGAGCCCGTCACCATGGCTGGAGTGCCTCTATCCACCATTGGTTGTGAGATCTTGTGCATTAGGTTCATCTTGGTTAGTAGATGCTCATCCATGCTTTAGCTTGCGTCGCCATGGCCACCGCCAGCGTAGCGCCGTCGTCCAGCTCCACCGAGCCGCCATGGCCGCCGCCATCGTCCTTCGCGCCGTTGATCCGCCTGCCTAGATAGCCCAACGTGTGCGCTAGGTCGAGGAGGTCACCATAGTGTAGGTGCCATCGATGAGCTTTGGCCGCGCAGCGTTGAACAGCGCCGCCTCCTCTGTTTTACCATCGCTGACACGTGGGTCCCGTCTGTCAGCGGCTTAGTCTTAAAAGCTAGTGCATTTATTTTTAGATTTACATTCAACTTTGAAAATTTATAAGCAGAGTTCTAGAGCTCCAAATTTTGTGAACAAAATTTTGTAGTGTTGCTTAGGAAGTGTAGTATTTAGTAAAAATATAATATTAGCATTTTCAGTAGAGTTTTTGGAGGATTTAAATTGAAACTTGAAATGTGTTTTTGAAGGTATGTAAATTTTGTTTATTTTATATCTAGAGTTCCTATACTCCAAAAATTATGAAATTTATGTGGTTAGCTATTCTTGACAAGTATAAGCTCTGGTAAAAATTTGAGGGTCAGTGCATGTAAGAATTCGTAGTTATAGATTTTCCTTTTATAATTAGGTAATCCTTGTATGAATTTTTATAAATTATTTATGAATCCTATATTCATGAAATTTGTTGGAGGTTGTCCTATTACCATATGGATGTTAAGAAAAATATAAAATCTATTGGTTGACACTTTTGATGAGGGTTTTCTATTTATGCTATTTTAAGCCTTTTTGCCTTGTCATTTTTGCATAGGACGTTTTACTTGGTAAAATGGCATGAAACTTTTACAGTATTATTTAACCTAAGTATCTAAATAAAATAATAAAGGCATTTAAATAAATAGTTTGAGCTTTACCATTATGTTTTCTTGAGTGTATTTGGTATGCTTGAACTGTTGGTAGACTTCGTGTTGTTAAAATTTGAATGCTTACATGAAGTAAAAGTATTGTTGCTTTATAATTCGAGTTGGGAGGGTTTTCGGACAGATTCTGTAGTTTGGTGTGTTGCATAGTGAAAATGATGTTTGCTGTAAAAATGGTTAATAACAAAGTTGTAGATAACTTCTTGATATATCTTGTGTAAAAATTTCAGGACCATAGGCCAAAGGGTTTAGGAGTTATAGCTGTTTAAAGTTAGTATTTCTAAATTGCTTGCTCTCCGGAATTTCTAGACAGCACTGGATTGATTGTCTATTTTGGGTTAAGATAAATTGTGAATTAGCTTTTGGTGATTAAATAAGAGTTGTAGACAATTTTATAAGATTTCCATAAAGTCCAAGATCATAGCATTTGAATAAGTAGAACTCTAGTTATGAGTAAAACAATTAGCTGTTGTTTGGTGGTGTAGTACATGAATTGTGAAGTGTTTGATTTAGTAATTAAGAAAAGATATGCACATACTCAGTAAAACATGATACACTTGTTATTCCTTAAACAACATGCTGTTAAGAACACTTAAAGAATGCATTCATCATGTATCATCCGACTATACTTGTCAACATATATGCATTCGCAATATCTTATGTCATATTCATCTATCTAGGATCGTCGGAGGAGATAACGTTGCTAGAGTTCGATGAAGGAGAGGAAGGGGACCAGCAGGAGAATCCTCAAGCTGTAGCTCCTAAAGGCAAGGAGCAGAACCTAGAAGAGCTTTCGGAGTGCCCTGATCACCACCCCACTTCCTTTCTAAAAGGCAAGCCCTGGAGCATTCTAAGTCTCCCAGTATTTTACAAAATATTACTCAAGTTCTTATGATTGATGCATTAGGTTATAAGAGTTGATTGAAACCACTTGATGCATATAAATTCCTTGTCCAGAATACTACCTTTAACCCTATATAGGTCTAGGATCGAATATATGCTTAGCCATGCTTAGACTGGTAGAAGTCGGGTGATTTCCTGTCACCTGCGAGATATAGGTGGATTTCAAAGCATGGTTGGCTATATTTGCTATCGTGGAAAAGAACCATGGGGTGAAAGTAAATCGAGGTCAGGTGGAGTCTATGTGTAGGTTGACTCATGTGATTCCGTCTGTGCTGATCAAGGACCATACCATTGTTGGAACTTCTGACAAGATTGGACGTATGCCTATCACTTAGCTGGCCGGATAACTCATTCCGACCATGAAGCTGAGTAGCTCAACTCAGGCCAGGCCCTGTTTTGTTGTGCGTTCCTTGCAAGGAGCCGTACTAAGCCCAAGGGTAGGCTAGGCCTAAACGTCCTAGCATTTGGTGTCCCCGATTGTGTGGCACGGTACGAACCCGCGAAATGTGGACTTGAGTTGTACCAAAGGTGACCTAAGACGACTAATGATCTGGTTTGTCTGGGTTTGTGTTAGGAATAAATTTCTAGCTAGTTGAAATTGATTCGATTCGCCATCTCTCCTGGATAGTGAGAAACTTGGCTAGCTCCGGCATCATAGTAACTGTGTTATAGAGCATGATGGTTCAAATGAATATGGAATTACAATACCTGCTATGGTTACTATTGTATGCTTTTAAAAGGATATACCACATGTTTGGCACAGGTTAGTTGCTAATTTAGAGATGGATAGTCATAATTAACTTGATAACAGGATTATAATTGTATAATTTAGTTAAGTGCTTTTTATGCAAAATGTTGCCAAGCTACATCCACTTATACTGCCTTGCATGATCCTTGGAGTCATTTTATTTCTAGTTTATGATGGGTAAGTCTAGCTGAGTACCTTCTCATACTTAGGGTTTTATTTCCCATTGTTGTAGATGGAACTATGTATCATGGTTATTGCAAGAGTTGCTTCTATCCCGCTGTGGATGAGGAGTAAGCCTTGGGTAGGCTTCTTATTTAATCCTTCTACATGCTTTTGTGGATTGTGATCCTATCTTGGCACTGTATTAAACAATATTAGCAAATGCTATTTCCAAACTTAATTTGCTTCCACTTTTATCCATTAAACTTGGTTTGTAATAACTTTGTTTCATACTCTGATGATGGAAATGTATCTATGAACTTTATGTAATATGTGACATGTATGTTGAATCATGTATGATCTTGGTTGTTGTAAATCATTTATCGAGACCCATCGTGGTACTCGACGGACTACCGGGTTTATATGGGTTCAAGTATGATAGTGCGACCGCTTGTGGGCTGCCATTGTACTTGTACTCTTATAAATTAGTCGGTTCTATGACACTTGTGACTACCTTTGCCTGCTATCCCTCCTTCGCATGGTGCATGGTCCTATGCAACCCAATTTGTACCACGTGAGAACTCATGTGGGTTGTTGGTTCAGTAATGGTGCCATGATTAGCGATCTACGGTGCCACGATGAAACCGAGAGCCTCCTATGGCAGCCAACACAAGGTTGTGCTGCTCGACACGCGCTGGTATTGAGGTTTCTAGTCATGACCCATTATGGAACTACACTGATGAGTTGTCTCCTTGTGAGCTTTTCCTTGGTAATCTCTCCATATCCAATCGAAAGATCCATATAACGGACCAAAAGTTGTAGAGTTTCCTTCTGAAGTTGCAAAAAGGATAACCTAGAAGAACAAATCACCTACATAAACAATAGCATACTATAAGTGGTGGTAGAAAAGTGACTCTACTTGACTGTCCCTGTAATGACATCAACCATCTAGTGAGCAACTCATGTCATCCCCGTTGGGTCAAAATGGTACACAACACTTAAAGTTGAACAAGTTATTAGTCGAATGATAAATGGACTAGGATATTATGTCCCATAATAGGTCACCTGGTACTCATGAGCTTCTTGTCCAAGTTCTTAATCTTTAAGTGCATAAGGATCATGTAGACAAAAACCAACCTTCTTTGGTGTCACCCCTTCTCGGCTGACTTCCATGGCAACTGTTTGTTTGCGCATCCACTACAATTGTTACCATCAAAAAGGAAATTTTGGAGCTTTTTAAGTGTTGAGAGACAACTAATTAGTTACTAGTAGGAATGTTAATCTCTAGCTAGGTAACGACTCTTTGGTAGCTATGAAGGCTATGTCTCACAGAACAATGACCAACAAGGAGTTGATCAACTAGTCAATGGCCTGAGTGGCACTTTATCTTCCAGAGCCACTGTGATCAAGTCAATTCCATCTTGAAACATCACATAGATAGTGCAAAATGTTGTATCAGCTAAGTAAAGAGCTAGAAAAAGCATGTCCCTAGTTTCGATCAGCATCATTATGTATATGGTGATATCAAAGGATTTGTTCAGGACTCTATTGGATGAAGCATAGAAGGGTAGTTAGAAATGGTCCCCTATCTTTGCTGGACTACCCCTCTACATGTAGTATGCATTGTGTCCTACAAAAATAGCCCACAAGTCTAGTGCTTGTGTATCATCAAGTTGGTGTCTAATTCAACGGTTGAGGTTGTTTCCTAAGAGGCATGTAAGGAAAAACCCTAGCCTCCATCCTTAGTGAGAAAGCTACTATTGCTTTTGTACGAAGAGTTAGAGAGTGCAGAACACACTCCACAATGTGTGATGCAAAGAAAAAGAAGAATGGGAAATCTGTCTAGATTTCATGGCACCAAACCAGTTATCCTTAAGCCAGTGATTAGAGGCTGAAACATGGTTGGATCATCATAAAACTTGGTGAGCTCATTCTTCGCTTGGGGTACTTCAATGTCTAAAGTTGGCTTTAGCATTGGTTGAGTAAAGCATCAGATTTGAGAGATGTTTTGTCAGTTCGAGTCATTAAAATTTCAGAATAGAGAAGTGTTGGTAGATGATTCATTTGGATAGTCAAATAGTGTCCGTTTGAGCTAAATTTTGGGTCAATTGTGAGAGGACTCGTGGGTATACATGCCTACCAAAATTCATGTGGAATGGACCAGTAGTTTGTGAGATATGAACTAAAAACCAAGGTGTATAGAATCTATGATTTCTCTGTTGACTGCTATCATCCCTCACGTTAAAAGGTTGTGTTTATGATTGATGCCAAGATTAGCAACATGGTCAATGTTTTGCTATTAGATAATCCTTTAGATGCCCTAGATAAGACTCCTTGCACCCCTTTGTGCCTCGCTTTTGCCCTCTCATATTAATAATGCTTGAGCAGTCAAGGTGTTCTACAAGTAAATTTGTACCTTTGTGAGTTGAAAACAATTTGAAAAGTGTCAAACAACAAATTTTAGATTATGATTATGAGTTGTTGATTGACATTAGAAAGGAAGCTTCAATTTCAAATGTAGTATAACAAAGCTAGTTTTGCTACAGTGCAAGTCAACCCAACTTACTGTGCAACTACACCATGAAGGAAATTGTACTCAACCTATTTGGTAGTGTACTGTTTCTCTAGTTTGGTGAATACTTGCAACCTTGTTGTCCTCTAGGCCTCGCTATCATCCTTCTATAGCAATGATTTCCAATGTAGACTTGTCCTTTGGTACCTTTCATGTGTTTTTACCCAAGAGGTTTCAACAAATTCAACCTAGGTAACAGTTGCCGCTTCAGTTTGGTAATGTGGCATTGAGTAGACCAAAGTAGCTATCACATTCACTGCTTTCCCCAATAGACTCAGATAATATAGTGTTGTTATCTAAGAAAGAGAACTACACACATGGAACATTATGTAGTTTTCCATTAGTTGGCATCTGAGTGATTGAACAGTTACGACCAACATAGACTTTGTCTGTTGGTTAGTTAGTTTCTCACAGCCTCAAAGGATGTTTACCCTATTTATGATCTCACCCCTCATGGAAAGTTGTACATGTCATTTTCCCTAGAGAAATAAATACTTGTGAGTAGTTAGTTTATGCTCTGTAACAATCTCCATATCCTAGGAACAAAGTATAGTGCTATCTTGGATTCAACCCAAAGTAACAATGCTTCTTGGGAGTTAATGAAGGAAATTATTTAGACAAAAATTTACTATGAAGAGTAAGTATCAGAAAGTTGTCTTGACCAAATTAGCCTCTATGATGCTCGAAGCTAAGTAGCCTAATGCTATCGTCGATGTTGGAAAATGGATGACATGCTTCTCTTCCCTTAAAAGTCTTTCACACCGAATCTCATAAGGGGGGAGAGCTGTAACACCCTGGGTGTCAGCCACTTGCTAGGCAATGGGTTTGAGCTCAAATAGGATAGATAAAGAGATAATCATGAGCTTTAGTTCCTTATCTCTTAAATGGTGATGGAAGTGTTGAGATCAAATCTATGAAATTGAGTCCCAACTTGAACTTGGATAATACACCTTGCTTACATGTTGACCCTTTTCAAATGTAGGCTTGAGTAATGTGCAAGGTGCCCCTTTTCATGTGCCTCACATCTATTTCCATCTACATTGACTATTGGATAAGTTTCATGAAGTTTGGAGCCAAGAAGTCACATGAAATGATAAGTTATAATCTTTCTTGAATTGCTTCATTCGGCACATGGGATGTCGAACAAACCTTGCAACCTTGCTCAAACAACACTAAATTAACTCATGAACAAAAGTTATGAAGAGTTCATGTTGAGCAAATGACAAGAAAATGCTTCAATGGACCAAAAGACAAAATTTAAGCTTTATCATGATGCTAGTTTGACCTATGTTGACCTATCGCTTAGAGTGCTTGCATTGAGTTGAACCTTAAATAATAGTTGTAGCTCAGTTTGAGTGGAACAAACTTTGTTTAAAGGTCAAGACCTATTTTAGTCTCTAACTTAGTCTAATAGAGCCCTTAATTTGGAATCCATTACTGCTTTGGAGCTCGAAAAATTTGCCAAGTCAATGGACTGAATGACTATTTTCAGTTTCCATGTAGGTTTGTTTGTGAGTTGGTAACTTGCAAACCAATTCAAGTTTGGCCAAACTCCTTTTAGCAAAAGTGTAGTACTCACGTAGCACTACAACAAGGAGAAATTGGTTGATCGAATCATAAAATGGTTTGGGAGATAGAGAGGGGAGAAGTTGGAGGTTTTAGCCGGCTTGAAACTGAATTTAGTTTTTAAGTTTTGTGTACCCCAATTTGGAACCTTGTATCTCTCAAACTAAGTTGAATTAAACTTTGACACTTTAAGCAAAGTTGGAGATCTCACGTAGCTCTACAACTTTGGTTACTACAACTTGTGCCAAAACTAAACGGATTAGGAGTTACGAGGGGAGGAAGATTGATGTTTTAGTCATATTTTTGGAGTGGTATTAGATTTTTGAATCAAGAAGATGTAGTGGCTGACTAACCATACGGTTTCGGTGCCACATGGCCCTCTCCTTGTCCTCATGCTCGCCACCTCATACTCGTGTTCTAGAAAATAGATGCCCGAGCGCTCCTCTCACTCGCTCCCTCACCATCTCTGCTCGGTCTTTCTCCTCGTTGTTTCACTCGCCACGACCGGCCGCTACCAAGTTCTACCACTGTTACTCTTTGTTGTCCTCCACCCACTTGGCCCCTATAGCACCACTACCGCAACCTGCTCTACCACCATCTCCTCGCTCTCATGTGCTTCCCCACCGGGCCAAACCAGGCCGGGAGCCCGAGGCCACCGCCGCTTCCTATCGCCTGATGCCACGGTTGAGTCACTGTTGTCTACAACCGACCGAGACTGAGCTAGGCATGGCCATGGCTGTCCACAACCAAGCCGCAGCATGGCCCCTGCTTGTCGTCGGCGAGCCACAAGCCGGTCACCCCTACGTCCTCTGTTCGCAGCCACGACGAGGAAGAAGAAGATGGGGTAAAACATAAATAGAACTCTTCTCTGGGTCCTAATGCAAAATGCCTATAGACAAGAGATTTATAGTTGTGGGCTTATATGATTTGTGAGATCTACAGGGTCCCCGTTGCAAAGTTGTTTTCTTTTCCTGTTTTCTGTTTTTTCCAAAATAATGGCTGAATTTTGAAAAATCATAATAAATCATAGAAAAATCATAAAATAGCAAATGAAGACTTTTTGGAATCCTTGAGAGTAGATCTACGCAGTAGAGTCATAATATGATATGTGTTAGTATAAGGTTTTGTTGTTTTTGTTTATCTATGTTAATTAGATTTTTTAGGAATAAATTCATATCTAAAGTGATGCTGCTCCAATTGCTATGAAATTTTGATGGTAGGCTACTGATGCTATATGTGTGCTATGGTAAAAATTTCATGCTCATTAGATGCAATATGTTGAGTTATTGATTTAATTTGTTTAGTGCTTGATAAATAATTTTAAATGAGTTATAATTTTTTATGAAGGTGTAAAAATGGAAAATGTTGTTCCATTACCATGGTAGGAAGTTTTTGTGTCATGTTGATACATAATATGACCATGTGTTTTTAGAAAATCATTTGGTTTAGATTTATCTTGCTCTCACATGTTTTCTTGCAATAGCAATTTGTCTTTTTTGTAATAATTAATCTATAAAACCTGAGCATGTAAGATTTGTACAGTAATCATGTTTTGTCATCATCTCCCTCTCATAAAGTTGAGATCAAAATGAGATGTTTGCAACATCACCTATAATTAATATATAGGTTTTTATATATAGAAAAGCTAATGAAATTTTGTTAGTAGATGGTTGTGTTTATGCCATGTAATACTTCTAATAATTGGTGCTAGGTAATGTGATTTCTTGGTTATAGTTAGGAGTTGCATGGAGCTGCATATATAGCAACAAAATGTTAGTTGTTAACAACATAAATGGTAAATGCATATAGTTGTATCTTTGTTGTTTATGGCTGCATGTATAGTTTTGTGGTGGTGATATTTTCATGATGCAAATGATGTTTTCTGTAGATATGTTGAATACAAAAGTTGTATATAATTTCGTTATCTTGCTTGTCCTAAAATTTCATTATTTTAGGCTTACTGGTGTAGGAGTTATAGATTCTATAAGTTTGCTGCCAGCTTTTGCATGTCTCTAGATAGATCTAAAAGATTGTATTGTTTGGCTTATTTAAACATGGAATAATGTATTGGTGATAATAGTAGAGTTGTAGTGATTTTCCTAAGCTTTCTAAAATGTTTAAGAGCGCTGCTTTTTGTGGTCTAGAACTCTAGTTATTGCTGTTCAAAGTGGAATGGCAGGTTTTATTCAAATCTAGACAGAGATGCCTTCATTGGGTTGTTTAATCTTATTAGCTATAGAATCATCTTAAGATGGTAATAAAAAAGTTATACATAACTTAATAATATTTCCATAAAGTTAAGGATCATGTTTGTTGGATAATTAAAACTCTAGTTATGCATTTCTAACGTTCATGTCTGTTTTCTATCCTAGTTTTAGCAGATCGGCTTGTTAGTGTTTTCACCTTTTTTCACCTTTGAATAAGCTCTAGGTGTAAATAACAAAGTTATAGACAATTTCCTATGATTTATAGAAAGTCAAGGATCTCCTTTGTTTGATGCCTATAACTCCAGTTATGGTTGAAACAAGTGACTATTGTGCTGCTGCTCAGAATCTGAGCATGTACCTAAAATTATTTGCTTCAATTTGCATTTCTTTGTATGCTTGTTAGTGTTAACTCATGACACTATTAGAGTTAAATTGATCTACCTAAGGTATCTTATAAATATCATATAATGTTGGTCAAGCATGTAACCAATAAATGATCTTAATGCATGTTTTGCTAGAGCTTTAATTATGTTGGTGTCGTTCACCGTAGCCCTAGTTCTTATGTGATGCTAGGCTTAATTAATTCTTGATGGTTAAATGCTTGTAATAGTTTGACTTGAGTTAACTGGTGTGCCATGCTTGTTATGCTTGCTATCCCTATGCTAGACTTGAGTGATAGTTAGTTAAATGACTTGCTCTCTAAGTGCATATGTCTTGAGGTGTAACCTTATATTTGTCTTGAATGCTTTTATATGATGCATCTCATGTTACCATTCTTTGCATTGATGCACTTGCATTGTTGCAACTCATCTAGGTACGCTAGATGCACAATGTATCAATGTGAAGCATGTGATGATGGAGTCAAACTAGAAGTCGGTGTTGGTAGACCTATCCCGAAGATGGAAGGACCCCTAGAGTGCATGCCTAGAGTGGAAGATGTTCCCCAAGACGGTGCAAGCTAACTAAATAGACTTTGTGTTGTATCCCAGGCAAGCCTTGGAGCATTCTAAACCTCCTATGTTTTACAAATATCAATTTGAGTCCTTTTATGTTTGATGCATTAGGTTATAGGAGTTGATTAGAAACTCTTGATGCATATAATTTCCTTGTCTAGACATATACCTTGAACCCTATGTAGTTCTAGGATCGAATATATGCTTAGCCATGCTTAGACTAGTAGAAGTTGGGTGATTTCCTGTCACCTGCGAGATATAGGTAGATACCGAAGCATGGTTGGCTTTATTTGCTATTGTGGAAAAATAACCATGGGATGTAATCTAAGTGGAGACCAAGCAGGATTTCATATGCAATGGTGTTGGGTTGGTTATGTTGATCCTGTCTGTGTCGATTAAGGACTGTACCATTGCTAGCACTTCTGTAGATATTGAATGCATGCCACTCACTTAGCTGGCTAGATAACTCGTTCTGATCGCGAAGCCGAGTAGCTCAACTCTAGTCGGGCCTCGTTCTATCAAATGCGCACTCTGGATGGTAGTAAGGATGTGCGGGAGCCAGACATGAGCCCTAGGATAGGGTATTCCTAATCATTCTAGCAGCTAGTTGTCCCTAGTTGTGTGGCGCTAATCGAACCTATGAAATGTGTACCTGAGTTGTACCAAATGTGACCTAAGACTACCTTGCGCTGATGTGCTTGCCCCGCCGCGCCACCATGCACATGGCCAAGCCTCACCGCCGCTTCACAATGTCTTGATCCACACCGTAGAGCTTCGCTAGGGTTCATGGATGATGTAGCCGTGCTCGCCTGGCCATGCCATCGCCACAGATGGCTGGATCACCACTGCGCACCGCCGCTGAGCCACCATGCTCACCGGTGAGGTAGCTCTAGTGATCCTTCGAGCAAATTTAGGGTACCAGTAGATGCACGTGATGATGGGGAACATAATGGCGATGACCTCGCCACCGATCAGTTCTTATCGGTCAAAGCGCTGCCTCTATTCTGTTTTGCTATCATGTGGGGCTAGGTTGACTACAGGACCCACATGTTAGTCACAGCGGGGTGTATAGACCGGGTGCACCTAGCATTTAGGGTTTAGTTGTTTTTGTTTATTTTTCATAGATTTGAATACTAACTTGCAAAAAATATATCTAGAGCTTGGAGTATCCAAATGAGGTGAACCAAATTTTGTTGGATTCATCATGAAGAGTACTATTTGATAAAAATATGAAATCTACTCCTTAGGGTATTTTTCTAGGAGAATTAAATTAAGCAAGATAAGTGCTTTTAAAGTAGTTTATATCTTGTAAAATGCATAACTTTAGCTAGGAAAGTGATAAAATTGTGATTCTAATTTTGATAGTATTGTGTTGACATGCTCTAGCTAGAAAAAATACTAAACCTACTATAGACATACTTGTAATATGGTCTTCCTATTTATTCTTAATTAATTGCTAGATTCTATTGAAATTAATTAGGGTAAAAATACATAACATATGATCATACAAATTTTTCATAGTACTCTCATGCTAGGAGGAAAGTAAGAAAAATATTAAATCTATTGCTTGACACTTTTCACTATGCTAACTATTTTTGCTAAAATAAGCATATGTAAATTGTCATTTTTGTAGAGGTAGCTATACTTATCCAAATGGCATCAAATTTGTACAGTAGGCTACAAGGATTATATGTATCCTGTTGTAATTTTCTTGGAATTTATTGAGCAATAGAAATATTTACTTTGTAAATCACCTTATTATATAAGGAAATTAATAAATGAATATAAATAAATTAGTTAGGCTGAACCATGATGTTTTATGTGGTGTGTGTGATGCACATAATCTATTGATACTTTTAGTGAGGCTTAGAAGTATTTTTTATAGGCAACTAGTTAATTATTGTTTTCTAATTCAACTAGATGACTACATATGTAGTTTTTGTTGTGGTGATGATTTCATGATGATAATGATCTTTTCTGTAAAGATGGTTAGTAACAAAGTTGTATATAACTTACTTATACATCTTATGTTAAATTTTGATAGTCATAGGCCTTATGGTTTGAGAATTATGGTGGTTGGAAGTCTGCTATCTAGAATGCTTGCTCTCTAGATAGATCTAAAAGATTGAATTGTTTTACCTAGATCACTGCTGAATCACATTAAGATGATTAAAATAAAGTTGTAGGTAATTTTATAAGCTTTCTAGAATGTCCACAACCATATCATTTTGATATGTATAACTCTAGTTATGGTCAAAATAAGTGGCTACTATCTTGTAGTCTAGAAAATTGCTTAGATGAGAATTTGTTTAATTACTAGAGAAGAGATATACACCTACTCAGTAAAAGAAAATTTATCTTGTTATCACCTTAATGCAATGTTGTTGAGAACACTTAAGAGGATGCATTCATCACATCATATCATATTATACATGTCATTATATATGCATCCATGATATCTTATTTCCTGCTCATGCATATAAGATCGTTCGAGGGGATAACTCTATTGGAATTCGACAAAGAGCCAGAGGAACAATAGGAGGCACCTTAGCCCATAGCTCCAAAAGGTGAGGAGCAAGCTCTTGAGGACCTACCTGAGTGCCAAGATCATAGGACAACTTCCTTTATCAAAGGCAAGCCCTAGAGCATTCTAAGTCTCCCATGTTTTACAAAATATCACTTGAGTCTTTTATGTTTGATGCATTAGGTTATAAGAGTTGGTTGGAAACACTTGATGCATAGAACTACCTTGTCCAGATATATACCATTAACCCTATGTAGGTCTAGGATCGAATATATGCTTAGTTATGCTTAGACCGGTAGAAGTCGTGTGATTTCCTGTCACCTACGAGATATAGGTGGGCACTGAACCATGGTTAGCTATATTTGCTATCATGTAAAAGAACCATAGATGTTGTAAATTGAGGTCGGATAGAGTCTATGTTGTAGGATGACTCATGTGATTCTGTCTACGCCGATTAAGGACCGTATTATTGTTGGTCCTCTATTATTTTGAACACATGCCTCTCACTTAGCTGGCTGGATAACTTGTTCTGACCTTGAAGCCGAGTAGCTCAACTCATGACAGGCCCTGTTCTATAAGAGTGCACACTCTGGATGGTAGTAAGGATGTGTAGGGAGCCAGACGTGAGCTCAAGGGCAGGCCAGGCCTAAATGTCCTGGCAGCTGGTCATACCTGATTATGCAGCGCTGATCGAACTCATGAAATGTGGACCTAAGTTGTACCAAGGGTGACCTAAGGTGACCATTGATCTGGTTTGCCTAGGTTTGTATTAGAAATAAATTCCCAGCTGGTTGAAATTGATTCGAATTGTTGTCTCTCTCGGATAGTGAGAAACTTGACTGAGCTTGTTTCTATCATAGTGTTAATGGCAAGTGGAATGGTTCTAAGAACAAAGTATTAAATGGCTATGGTTATTATTGTGCTATCATTAACAATATACTATATGTTTGGCATAGGTTAGTTGCTAATCTAGAGATGAATAGCTATAATTAACTTGATGACTGAATTATAAAAGTTATAGTTGTATTAGTGGCTTTTTATGCAAAATGTTGTCAAGCTAGCTCCACTTATAAAGCCTTGCATGATCCTTAGAGTCACTTTATTTTTTATTTATGATGGGTAAGTCTAGCTGAGTACCTTCTTGTACTCTGAGTTTATTTCCCATTGTTGTAGATAATATGATGTAGCATGGCTACTGTAAGAACTACTTCTATCCCACCATGGACGAAGAGTAGGGCCCTGGGCAAGGCATATCTTGTTCATCCCTCTCTTATGCTTTTGTGGGATTGTGATCATGAGCTGGCACAATATTTGAACAACAATGGAGATGTTGGTTTCAAACTTTAATTGCTTCCGCTACTATTTTACCTAAACTTGGTTTGTAATAACTTTTAATCGTACTCTAATGTATGGAACTGTATTTGTGAACTTTGTGTAACATGTGACATGTATGTTGAATCTTGTACAATCTTGGTTGTATGTTGGTTGAATCGAGACCTTTGTGGTACTCGATGGACTACCAGGTTTATATGGGCTCAAGTATGATAGTGCGACCTATTGCGGGCTGCTATTGTACTTGTGCTCTTATAAATTGGATGGTTCTACTGCAGTCAACTGGCCCCTTATGTTGGCATCAGGTTCTTAAGGCTTTAGAGGTTGGACTACCAAAGTTATGTCAGCTAGGTTAGGGTAAAAGTGAGGTTATGAAGTGGAGGTCCATCTATGCCAAGCGTTGGGATTAGGTTGGTCCTGGCATCACCATGCTCGAATGCCGAGGTGGTTGCATGAGCTATAGGTTGGGACTCTACTCGGTCATGCTATGGCTGTGTCATGGTGGTGCACATGTAGGTTTGTGGCAAGGCAACATGGTCTTGATTGCTAGGTCAGCTAGGTTAGCTAGGATCATGAGTACTCGGGTATTGGGTTTAATCTAGTCGAGCAAACTCACACATTCACTAGCTTTAGGTGATTGATTAGGTGGAGGACACTAGCAACTCAGAGTAGTCATGCTCGATGTGGGTCGGTAGGCACCTAGTAGGCTTGCCTCATAGGCTCATCTAAGGTAGGTAGAGGGTTATTACACCATGGACTTGTGACTTGGTTCATGGTGGTCCGAGCACGTGTGGTTGCTGACACGTGCAATGTACAACATGTCAGGTGCGTTCAGTGGGGAGCAGGAAGGAAGCTCTTATACTCGAGCATTCAGTGAAGTGCTAACAAGGTCTAGCCAATGGTGAGCTCATGCAACAGGACTTAGTGGTGGTCCACTAGTGTTCCTATGGCATCTAGGGGCTCATCAGGCTCCATAAAGGTGGTGGGTAGGCCAAAGGCGATGGCTTTGGGCAAGGGTGGTAGCACAGTCCCATAGGCTCGAGTCCATAATGCAAGTGCACATTGTAGCATCCACATGTTGCCTAGTGTCTATCCGAGTGCTTAGGGTCCAACAACCAAGCACCTAAAGGGCTTCTAATGCCGGCCAAGGAAATGTTGGCGTGCTCGACATAGGGGTAGCATGGCATGGTGTCCGTGCATGGCATGTAGTTCAACATGTGGTGGTCAAGTGAAGATGGGCTCGCCTCATTCCATGTAGCAACAATAGTGGACAAGGCAAAGGTTAGGATCTATAGGTAGCATAGGAAGGGGGCATATAAAGAAACAAGGGCAACACCTTGGGCCTAGGGTATTGGTCTTGTCATAGGGCTCGACTAAACTTAGAATGTGAGTCAGTTCTTCTCGCAGTGCTTGGCCATTGCTAGTCTACGATGTGTGAGGTTTGGGCTCCACCTAGAAGTGATGGGAGGGCCACGTAGTGTCTATGGACTGCTTGACAAAATGCCATGGCATATGTGTGTGTAAGGTGGCACCTTTGGGTGTGTGATAGTGCCAACCCAAGGTCTTGGCTCAAATGCACATGTCCATGATAGTACACATGCTGCGCATGTATAGTTTGAGCGGAGTTGAGACATGCCCGTAACACCCTAGGTGTTTGGCTTCCACATAATTGCATGTCATTTCATAAACATATGCATCATCTATGTCATCATGCCATTTGTCACTGAAACATGCATATGCAACATTCGCATATTCTGTTTGTTCATACTTTATTGCTTATGAATGGTAGTAGTGCAACATGTGAATGCAACATTAATTTCTCATACCTGGAAACATGGCAACATGGTAGGAATGTGGCAAGTTAAGCTTGTAACAAAAGTCATGCAACATATGAAACATTGCATTGCAACATATGAGTGAATTGCTTGTTTTAGTTGCTTTATCACATGTGATCTTTAGAAGTGGTATAACAATTTTGTAAAGTGGTTGATCATGGTCTATTACACCTTAACTACACTTAGGTTACTTGTTGGAACATTGTTCATGTAGATCAAAATGACCAAAATGCCCTCAAGTGAAGGTTTGACTAGAATTGACCCTTGGAGTGTCACTATTTGACTGATTCAAAAGACCAACTTAGAAACCTTGCATGGCTTTACACTCTTTACAAAAGTTGTAGCTAATTTATTAAGAAACAAAAGTTGTTTTATGACCAACTCATGAAAATGTGTGGAGCATGGTCAAACATGGCCCACAAGTCAGAATTTCATGCTGATTTCATACTTAGAAATTTTCCTAAGTCTTTTAGTGTTTTGCAGTTTCGTGTACCCAACTGTTTCACCTTGTATCTCCCTAACAGAGCCAAACTAGCTCGAGCTCCAATAGCAAGAGTTGTAGTTCACATATAGATGATCAACTTTGTTAACTATGGCATAGTCTAGATCGTCAAGGATTAGGAGATAATCACCATCAAACCTGCTCTGTCAGTCATCGTCGATGAACCCTGAATTGCTGTTTTCAGAAAACGGTCAGTGACCGTCATGGCTGACCGGTTCAAAATTCACTAGCTGCATGGTGCCACTCGTCGCTGCTCACCTGAGCATGTAGGCCACGCACCATGGACGCCCTGGCACGGCCAGCCGCGTCTTGAAGCCACCCCGCGCCTGCCCGACTGAGTCACCGCCCCAGTTCGCATTTCTCGCCTCCCACAGCGCAGCACCGAAGCCATCCGCCATTGCCCGCCAAACCTTCGCCCTTGCCTAGCTCCTGCATCTTGGCAAAAACGCGTCACCCAGCTTACCCAGAGCCCCATCATGATCCCCTCTCCCTTTTCCACCGTGCTAGCGAGTCAATCGAGCCTCGGTAAGGGCCAATCATCGGTTTTTCTTCCACCGCCGCCATGGCTGCCTCACCGGAGTTAGCGCTCCTCACGGCCAGCTCTCCTCACATCCTCCCATTCCCTCCTCTACCTCATGCTAGGGTCTAGGGATGCTGCAGTAGCTCATAGGGTCGTCCTATTGGGCTGCAACGCCGTAGCGTCGTCGGAGCCGATCAAGCCGTGGCCGTGCACCACCATGGCTGTCGCCATTCCCCTTACCGGTGACTATAGCTTTCAATCGACAGTACCACTAGATGCGCACGAGTGAGACGAACACAGTAGCGCCGTTGGTCTCGCCGGAGAAGCCACCGATGGCGAGTCCCGCCGTCGTCTTCCTCCGTTCCTCTGTTTCTCTCGTTGACGCATGGGTCCATCTTGTCAGTCACCGCGGCTGAAATGGGAGCCTGGCTGGGCCGCGTCGTGTCTGGGCCACACCAGCATGCGCTTCACGGGCCACCGTGTCCTTCAGGCTGGCCCAACAGCAGTAGATTGTTTTCTTATTTGTTTTGTTTTTATTATTTCATAGATTGGTATATAGATTCAAAAATGTGTATCTCCTAGTTGGTAGATCCAATTGCTATGGTTCCAATTTTGTTGAGTTCCTAGTAATGTCCAGTATTTAATAAAAATATTAGATGAGCACATGTTTTAGAAATTCTGGATAATTTAAATAGGACTTTGAAATGTGTTTTTAGATACATAAAACTTGTTTGAATTTTATCTTGAGTTTCTATGGTCCAAAAATGATGAAATTTTGTGGGTGATCTATTATTGCTCAGTAGAATCACTGGTTTAAATTTCAGAGCTAGTGCATGTATAGTTTTTGAGTTATAGAATTTCTTTTTATTAATAGATGGATCTTGTGTGAATTTTTATAATTTTTCTATAGATCCAGTGTAGGTAAAATTTGGTGAGTAAGGTTCTTATGCTAGAATGATGCTAGGAAAAATGTGAAATCTATTGCTTGACACTTTTCATTAGGGTTTCCTAATTATGCTAAAAATGGACATACCACTTGTTATTTTGGATACAGGAAGTTCTGCTTGCTCAATGGCTTTGAAATTTTTATGGTAGTCTATGTGAAGCATGAGATAGCTACTGTAATTTTTGTAGATTTTTATGAATAGTTTTACTATATATTGCTTTAATCACCTAATTAACTAAATAAATTGGAAAAGGATATTAAATAATTTATTTAGAAGTTTAGCACTATACTTTCTAGTGTTCCTCTGGTATGTGCAACAAGTTGGTAAGCTTGATTTGGTCAAATTAGGCTTTTGCATCATCATTAAATAATTAAGTTAGTAACCCTGCCATTCTGGACAAATTCTAGGTTTACTGGAATTCGATTTGGTTAACGTAAATATCATGCTATGATGTTTACAATTGTTTTGTAGAGAATTTCATAAGCTTTCCAGAATGTCCTCATACAAGTCATTTGGAATTGTAGAACTCTGGTTGTGATTGAATTAAGGGACTACTTGTATGCATATGAAGCTTTAAATGTTAAATTATGTATACCTTTACTATTTCTAAGTTTATGGTAATGTTCTTAGGTGTTAGGCCTTTAACTGAAGATGAGCATCTTTACCTTAGGTTATGCAAGTTAGGTAAGTTGATCTTATTCTTCAAGTTAAGTTTAGATACATGTTTTAAAGTGATTTGAATAGAGCTATTCTTAATCGGTAAACGAGTGTCCAGTGATGTTTCGTTAAACACTTACTGTGATTCATTCATCATGAGCATCATGTCATTCCTTATGCATCCATGATATTTATCTTGTGCATCGGCATGCAATAGGTGTTCCAGAGGGAGTTACGCTTCTAGAATTCGAGCCAGTACTTTCGGAGGAGCAGCAGCAAGCTCAGGAGTAGGAGGTGCAGGCCCCCGAAGAAGGAGTCAACGAAGAAGTTCTTGAGTACCCCGATCACCAACCTTCATCTTTCCTAAAAGGCAAGCCCCAGAGCATTCTAAGACTCCTATGTTTTAAAAATGGTTACTTTGAGTATCTTTATTTATTGATGCATTAAGTGATAGGAGTTGGATGCGAACACTTCTTGCATATATATCTATTCCTTGGCCAGTATATGTACCCTGAATCCTATTTAGGTCTAGGAGCGAATCAAAGCTTAGCCATGCTTAGACCGGTAAGAGTCAGGTGATTTCCTGTCACCTACATATTAGGAAAATGTCTTGTCACGGTTGGCTATAATTGCTATCGTAGAGAATAACCATGTGTTAATAATGAATTGTGACCGGGCGGGAGGTCGATAGAGAAGCAACAAGGCAAGGAGGTCTTGGTTGTGGATCTATCCCCATCTGTGTCGGTTAAGGACCGATTCACTGTACATCCTCATGTCATGTTGAACGCATGCCTATCACTTAGTTGGCCGGATAACTCGTTCTGACCATGAAGCCGAGTAGCTCAACTTAGGCTAGAAGACCGAGAAGTGAAAGTGTGCACCCTGGCGGTAGTAAGGATGTGCCGGGAGCTATTGGCGTAAGTCCGAGGTGAGATTGACCACCTGGCAGAGTGGACTCCCTGAGGGTGCGGCGCTGCTCGGAGCCATGATTCTTGAGATGTACCAAAGGTGACCTAAGGCTGCCTTCGCGAGGTATGCCTGGGTTTGTGTTAGGAATACCCCTCCAGCTGGATAGGAATCGATTTGAATCGCCGTCTCTCCCGGATAGTGAGAACTTGACCTGAGCAGCGGCAACGTAGATGCACTTAATTGAACTTGATGGTTAAATGATGATGATGATACAACATTATACTGGATATGGTTACTAATGTTTGGAGTTAATCAATTGCTTGCTCTAGTATAGGTGCTAATCTAGTTGACAGGTTAATATTGTTAAATTGCTGCTTACTCATAAATCAAATTTTGTTCTTGTATCACTAAAGCTTTTATGCAAAATGGTTGTCAAGCTAGATCCACTAATAAAGCCTTGCATAATCCTTGGTGTCATTTATTTCTGGTTTACGACGGGTAAGTCTAGCTGAGTACCTTCTCGTACTCAGGGTTTATTCCCCCTTGTTGTAGATGACGTGCTCTATAACGGCTTCTACAAGTATTGTCTCCACCCTGCGGGGGATGAAGACTAGATCATGGGCATGATCATCTATATTATCTTATCTTACTGCTTTTGCTGGATACGACTATGGTACTGGCTTGTATTTGAACTAAGTGTGTGTGATGGTGTTAAACTACTTTGCTTCCGCTATTTGTGAACTCGTTTTGTAATAACTATGTGTACTCTGATGTATGTGGTACTTATGAACTACTTATGAAATGGATGTAACATGTGGCTTGTTATGTTGAATTACTGTGATCTTGGTTGTATACAAGTTGGTTTGAAATCCTTCATGGTTTCAGTTGACTACCGGGTTTATATGGGTTCAAGTATGATGGTTTGATCACTCTGGTGATTGCTTTTGTACTTGTGCTCTTATAAATTGGTCGGTTCCGTTATAGCTGGTATCAGAGCTAGATTCAACATTAAACATGTCATATGTGTATTTAAAACAAAAGCTTTTGTTTGCAAAAATCAGTTTTGACAACTTATAGCTATCTTTATATAGGTGTTCAAATCTGAAATTTTATCTAAGTATGCCAGTTGTCATATCCTCTATGTCCAAATAAGGATTTTTAGGTGGCTTATTTAAGTAATAACTTTTGGGGGGTAATTGCTTTCATTTTATTTCATCGTCCATACGGCGTGCTATTGTATGGATGCCATCCGCTGGGATGGTAATGTATGGATCAATTGCCTCTACACCTAGGTAAAGTGAGTTGTGAGAGCATGACCGTCCAACTGTCGATCTAGGGGAGAGTTAGCTATGGTTACCGGAATGTTTACATGTTGCACACATGTACATATGAAGGTACTTAATTGTGGGTGTATCAATCGGGTAGCCTTGGATACCGAAGTATATATATCCGGGGATGTATATATGGAGAGTATCTTAGTTTACTGCTTTCATTGCGTACTTATTTCTTTTGTTGGGATGGGCTGCAATGAAATTTTCTGCAGGTACACTAACAACGCAATGTGTAGCTCGACTAGATACGTATATGAGAGAACGTATGTATGCCACCGTCTATGTCGCTAGAATGTTAAATTTTCTTAAGATTCGTGAGGACGTATGGAACGTGCATGCATCATGTTTACTCATGCCATTACATTTTTGCATCACTCCCCTCCCTTATCTTTAATTATTCCGTTATAGATTTCTCATCCTGTATGATAATCCTCTCACACCCAAGTTGCAATGCTACTACTGATGGCCGCACTAGCACTACCGCCCTGGAATAGCACATTCCTTCATGTGTTTGGCACCCCAACCCTGTTGCGGATGGTGCTACATTCAGTAGGATACATGGAGCAGTCTCGTTATACTTAGATGTGATCTCTGAAACTTGAAGTTGACCAAAAATTTGGCATATGAGCGTATGCATCGCATGAATGTGCGGAGTAAAGTTATGGTGATGTTATGAGGATGAATTATTGTGCCTCTATTTATTGTATGAAATCAATCTCTCCAATAAGTTCAGTTTGGCATCATTCTACAATTCATCTGCAATGTATCTGACATCATCCATCATTACTCACAAATGCACTTCTGTAGATATCGCGCAATCTGCGTTCAGGCCGTGGTGGGGGTAGTGGTGATGATGATCTTCCACCACCACCATCGCCCACGCCGTCTGATCTATTGGCCATGCTCGTGGAAGGTCAGCGTGCGTTGGGTGATGCTATGCGTACCATGGCCCAGCATCAAGCCCAGGGCCGCAATCAACGATAGGGACCAGAGCCCAACCAGTTTAGTGATTTCAAGGAATTCCAAGATACCAAGCCGCCCGTCTTCAAGGAAGCTGAAGAGCCGCTCCAAGCAGAAGAGTGGCTAAACATGCTTGAGCACAAGTTCTGTTTGCTCAGGGTGATAGAGCAGATGAAGGCGGAGTATGCTTCACATCAGCTACAAGGACCAGCAGGTATATGGTGGCGACATTATCGGTCCACCCTACCCAAAAATGCCCAGATCACTTGGAATCGATTCCAGGAGGCTTTCAAGAGTCATTATATTCCTCCTGGGTTGATGGCCATAAAGCACAATGAGTTTATTAAGTTGGTATAGGGCACCAAGACACTCACTGAATATCTTCATGCCTTCAATCATCTGGCAAGGTATGCTCCAGAATTCATTGATTCAGAAGCAAAGAAAATCGCTAGCTTTAAGAGAGGGCTTAGTCCCAAACTGATGAAGTCCATGGGGAACAACAAGAGTATCACTTTCAATGAGTTCGTAAGCGATGTTCTTACTCAAGAGAATAATGATAATGTCTATGCCGCTTCCAAAAATCACAAGAGGGTCTTTGAGGCAGGTGTCTCTCAGGCTAGAGCTCCTGTAGCAAAGACTCAGTTTTGCCCACCGACTACAAGCCGTTCGGTACCGGCTGCCACAAAAGAAGAATCAAGCAAAGACTGGGTTCAAGAAGGCATTTACTGTACCTCTTCCAAAGGGTACCATAGGACTAGGAAATTCTTTTGTTCCACCAGCTAATAGGCCCTGCTGGAATTGTGGCAGGATAGGTCATTGGTCCAAGAATTGTCCGTATCCTCAGAAGAACAATCAGAAGCAAGGGAATTCTGGTGCTCGTCAAGGACATGTTAACTACACCAACATGACCGAGATACCCTTAGGAGAGGTAGTCACTGCGGGTAAGTTTCTTATGAATCACCATCCGATAGTTGTACTATTTGATTCTGGTGCTTTGCATTCATTTATGAGTCCAACTTTTGCATCAAAATACAATCAGAAGGTAATTACAGTATCCTTGGGTAGTTATTACATTAGTGCAGCTAGAAGTAATATTTTGACCAATCAAATAGTGCTGGGGGTGAGTATTGAAATAGAGGGGCGAGTGTTTATGGCTGACGTGGTAGTTCTACCAGGATTAGGGATAGATGTAATCTTGGGAATGAAGTGGATGAGCGGTCATGGAGTGCTCATTGATACTTCCACTAGGGTCGTTATGTTGAGGGATCCTATCAGCAATGAAGCCATCCTTGTGCCACTTCCTAGAGAGCTAGAACTCCACAACACTGCTAATTCTATCCAGACCCTGAGAATTGAGGAAGTCCCAGTAGTGTGTGAATTTCTAGATGTATTTCCTGATGATCTACCTGGTTTACCGCTGGATCGAGATATTGAATTCAAGATCGAGTTAGTGCCGGGCACTGCACCTATTTCTAGAAGGCCTTATAGGATGCCACCCAATGAGTTAGCAGAGCTTAAAGTTTAGTTACAAGATCTGTTAGAGAAAGGTCTTATCCGACGTAGTGCTTCTCCCTGGAGTTGTCCTGCTATATTTGTGAAGAAGAAGGACAAGTCATTGCGCATGTGTGTGGATTATCATCCACTCAATGCGGTGACAATCAAGAACAAGTACCCATTGCCCCGCATTGATATTTTGTTTGATCAGTTGTCTAAGGCAAAGGTATTCTCAAAAATTGATTTGAGATCTGGTTATCATCAGATAAAGATTAGACCGGAGGATGTGCCTAAGACCGCTTTCTCCACCAGATATGGGTTGTATGAGTATCTAGTTATGTCTTTCGTCCTGACCAATGCTCCTGCATACTTCGTATATCTGATGAATTCTATGTTCATGGAAGAACTAGACAAATTTGTAGTTGTCTTCATTGATGACATCTTGATCTTTTCTATAAATGCTAAAGAACATGCCGAGCATATGAGAGTTGTTTTATCCAGGCTACGAGAGCATAAGCTTTATGCCAAGTTCAGTAAATGTGAGTTTTGGCTTAAGAAAGTACCTTTCTTGGGTCATGTGTTGTCCGATGAAGGGATTTCGGTTGATCCGTCTAAGGTGCAAGAAGTCATGAATTGGAAAGCACCAACTTCCGTACATGAGATCAGAAGTTTCCTTGGTTTGGCAGGATATTACCGTTGATTCATCCTAGATTTCTCTAAGGTAGCCAAGCCCATGACTAGGTTGCTTCAAAATGATGTAAAGTTTGTTTGGACTCCAGAGTGTGAGACTGCTTTTTGCACTTTGAGGACCTTGTTGACATCAGCTCCTGTGTTGGCACAACCTGATATCAAGAAACCTTTTGATGTGTTTTGTGATGCATCAGGTACTGGTTTAGGATGTGTCCTTATGCAGGAAGGCCGAGTTATTGCCTATGCCTCACGTCAGCTAAGGAAGCATGAAGCTAATTATCCAACTCATGATCTTGAGTTAGTTGCGGTTGTGCATGCTTTGAAGATTTGGTGGCATTACTTGCTTAGTAACGTGTGCCATCTTTATACCGATCACAAAAGTCTCAAGTATATCTTCACGCAACCAGAATTGAACATGAGATAGAGAAGATGGCTAGAGTTGATTAAAGATTATAACTTAGAAGTTCATTATCATCTGGGTAAAGCAAATGTTGTTGCTGATGCTTTGAGTAGGAAATCTCACTATAATTCTCTCTTGGAGGCAGATTATCATTTGGTGCATCTGTTACATCCTGCTGTGTTGCACAGTATTACCCTTAGTTGCTCTCTAGAAAGTAAAATCATCGAGCTTCAGAAAACCGATGTGGGTGTGTTCCACATCAAAAGAAAGATGAAGGAACAAGAGACAAAACACTTTCATATTGATAAGAAGGGTGTTCTATGGTTTAAGGATAGACTGGTAGTACCAAAAGACAAAGAGCTTAGAAACCAAATCTTAGGAGAGGCTCACTCATCCAAGTTATCCATCCACCCAGGAAGTAGCAAAATGTATCAAGATTTGAAATCTTGCTTTTGGTGGACAAAGATGAAGAAAGAAATCGCAGCTTATGTTGCAAGGTGCGACAATTGTTGTAGAGTCAAAGCAATTCACATGAATCCTACTGGACTTCTCAAACCATTATCTATACCAGGATGGAAGTGGGAAGAGATTAGTATGGATTTTATTGTTGGACTTCCCCCTACCCAAAAGAATTTTAATTCCATATGGGTGATAGTGGATCGATTAACAAAGTCTGCTCATTTCATACCAGTTAGAGTTGACTATCGGCCAAGTGACTATGCTGAGCTATATTTTAACCAGATAGTATGTCTCCATGGTGTTCCTAGAACCATTGTATCTAATAGAGGACCTCAGTTCATCGCTCATTTTTGGGAACAACTGCATAAGATGATAGGGACCAACTTAGTTAGAAGTTCTGCTTATCATCCCAAACCTCTGGACAGATGGAGTGGGTGAATCAAATATTGGAAGACATGTTAAGAGCTTGCGTCATATCATCCAAAGGTTCATGGGATAAGTGGTTACCCTTGGCTAAATTTTCCTATAATAATAGTTATCAAGAAAGCATCAAGATGGCCCCATTCGAAGCGTTGTATGGTCGCAAGTGTAGAACTCCTTTGAACTGGGTTGAATCTAGAGAAAGGAGATACTACGGCATTGATTTTGTCGAAGAGGCTGAACAACAAGTCCGTACTATCCAAAAACATATGAAAGCCGCTCAAGCTAGGCAGAAAAGCTATGCGGATAAAAGAAGGAAGCCCATTGAGTTTGAAGTGGGTGATCACATTTATCTGAAGGTATCACCGATGAAAGGTGTGCAGCGATTCGGAGTAAAGAGAAAGCTTGCACCTAGGTATGTAGGTCCATATCCAATCATAGAGAAGAGTGGGAATGTAGCTTACAAGATAGAGTTACCTTACAAGATGAGAGCTATATTCAATGTTTTTCATGTATCTCAATTGAAGAAATGTCTCCGTGTTCCTGAAGAAAGAGTTTCACTTCGAGATGTCAAGTTGAAATCAGATCTATCCTATGAAGAAAGACCAGTGCGGGTTATCGACATGAGAGAAAGAGCAACCCGGAATCGTGTGGTTAAGTTCTACAAGGTTATGTGGAGTAACCAGGGTAGTGAGAGCGATGCAACGTGGGAGCGGGAAGATTATTTGAAGGATGTATACCCTACCTTTTATTCAAAATGGTACGCTTTTCAAATCTTAGGGTGAGATTTTTATAAGGGGGGAGGGCTGTAACAACCTAGGTGTTTGGATTCCACATAATTGCATGTCATTTCATAAACATATGCATCATCTATGTCATCATGCCATTTGTCACTGAAACATGCATATGCAACATTCGCATATTCTGTTTGTTCATACTTTATTGCTTATGAATGGTAGTAGTGCAACATGTGAATGCAACATTAATTTCTCATACCTGGAAACATGGCAACATGGTAGGAATGTGGCAAGTTAAGCTTGTAACAAAAGTCATGCAACATATGAAACATTGCATTGCAACATATGAGTGAATTGCTTGTTTTAGTTGCTTTATCACATGCGATCTTTAGAAGTGGTATAACAATTTTGTAAAGTGGTTGATCATGGTCTATTACACCTTAACTACACTTAGGTTACTTGTTGGAACATTGTTCATGTAGATCAAAATGACCAAAATGCCCTCAAGTGAAGGTTTAACTAGAATTGACCCTTGGAGTGTCACTATTTGACTGATTCAAAAGACCAACTTAGAAACCTTGCATGGCTTTACACTCTTTATAAAAGTTGTAGCTAATTTATTTAGAAACAAAAGTTGTTTTATGACCAACTCATGAAAATGTGTGGAGCATGGTCAAACATGGCCCACAAGTCAGAATTTCATGCTGATTTCATACTTAGAAATTTTCCTAAGTCTTTTAGTGTTTTGCAGTTTCGTGTACCCAACTGTTTCACCTTGTATCTCCCTAACAGAGCCAAACCAGCTCGAGCTCCAATAGTAAGAGTTGTAGTTCACATATAGATGATCAACTTTGTTAACTATGGCATAGTCTAGATCGTTAAGGATTAGGAGATAATCACCATCATACCTGCTCTGTCAGTCATCGTCGATGAACCCTGAATCGCTGTTTTCAGAAAACGGTCAGTGACCGTCATGGCCAACTAGTTCAAAATTTGCTAGCCGCATGGCGCCACTCATCGCCGCTCGCCTGAGTGTGTAGGTCATGCACCGTGGATGCCCTGGCATGGCCAGCCGCGTCTTGAAGCCACCCCACGCCTACCCGACCGAGTCACCGCCCCAGTTCGCATTTCTCGCCTCCCATAGCGCAACATCGAAGCCATCCGCCATTGCCACCGAACCTTTGCCCTTGCCTAGCTCCTACATCTTGGCAAAAATGCATCGTCCAGCTTACCCAGAGCCCCGCCGTGATCCCCTCTCCCTTTTCCACCGTGCTAGCGAGTCAATCGAGCCTCGGTAAGGGCCAATCGTCGATTTTTCTTCCGCCGCCGCCATGGCTGCCTCACCGAAGTTAGCACTCCTCGCGGCCAGCTCTCCTCGCGTCCTCCCATTCCCTCCTCTACCTCATGCTAGGGTCTAGGGATGCTGTAGTAGCTCATAGGGTCGTCCTATTGGGCTGCAACACCATAGCATCGTCGGAGCCGATCAAGCCGTGGCCGTGCGCCGCCATGGCTGTCGCCATTCCCCTTACTGGCGATGATAGCTTCAATCGATGGTACCACTAGATGCACACGAGTGAGACGAACACAGTAGCGCTGTTGGTCTCACCGGAGAAGCCACCGATGGCGAGTCCCGCCGTCGTCTTCCTCCGTTCCTCTGTTTCTCTCGCTGACGCGTGGGTCCATCTTGTCAGTCACCGCGGCTGAAGCGGGAGCCTAGCTGGGCCGCGTCGCATCTGGGCCACACCAACGCACGCTTCATGGGCCACCATGTCCTTCGGGCCGGCCCAACAGCAGTAGATTGTTTTCTTATTTGTTTTGTTTTTATTATTTCACAGATTGGTATATAGATTCAAAAATGTGTATCTCCTAGTTGGTAGATCCAATTGCTATGGTTCCAATTTTGTTGAGTTCCTAGTAATGTCTAGTATTTAATAAAAATATTAGATGAGCACATGTTTTAGAAATTCTAGATAAATTAAATAGGACTTTGAAATGTGTTTTTGGATACATGCAAACTTGTTTGAATTTTATCTTGAGTTTCTGTGGTCTAAAAATGATGAAATTTTGTGGGTGATCTATTATTGCTCAGTAGAATCATTGGTTTAAATTTCAGAGCTAGTGCATGTATAGTTTTTGAGTTATAGAATTTCTTTTTATTAATAGATGGATATTGTGTGAATTTTTATAATTTTTCTATAGATCCAGTGTAGGTAAAATTTGGTGAGTAAGGTTCTTATGCTAGAATGATGCTAGGAAAAATGTGAAATCTATTGCTTGACACTTTTCATTAGGGTTTCCTAATTATGCTAAAAATGGACATACCACTTGTTATTTTGGATACAGCAAATTCTGCTTGCTCAATGGCTTTGAAATTTTTATGGTAGTCTATGTGAAGCATGAGATATCTACTGTAATTTTTGTAGATTTTTATGAATAGTTTTACTATATATTGCTTTAATCGCCTAATTAACTAAATAAATTGAAAAAGGATATTAAATAATTTATTTAGAAGTTAGCACTATACTTTCTAGTGTTCCTCTGGTATGTGCAACAAGTTGGTAAGCTTGATTTGGTCAAATTAGGCTTTTGCATCATCATTAAATAATTAAGTTAGTAACCCTGCCATTCTGGACAAATTCTAGGTTTACTGGAATTCGATTTGGTTAACGTAAATATCATGCTGTGATGTTTACAATTGTTTTGTAGAGAATTTCATAAGCTTTCCAGAATGTCCTCATACAAGTCATTTGGAATTGTAGAACTCTGGTTGTGATTGAATTAAGGGACTACTTGTATGCATATGAAGCTTTAAATGTTAAATTATGTATACCTTTACTATTTCTAAGTTTATGGTAATGTTCTTAGGTGTTAGGCCTTTAACTGAAGATGAGCATCTTTACCTTAGGTTATGCAAGTTAGGTAAGTTGATCTTATTCTTCAAGTTAAGTTTAGATACATGTTTTAAAGTGATTTGAATAGAGCTATTCTTAATCGGTAAATGAGTGTCCAGTGATGTTTCGTTAAACACTTACTGTGATTCATTCATCATGAGCATCATGTCATTCCTTATGCATCCATGATATTTATCTTGTACATCGGCATGCAATAGGTGTTCCAGAGGGAGTTACGCTTCTGGAATTCGAGCCAGTACTTTCGGAGGAGCAGCAGCAAGCTCAGGAGTAGGAGGTGCAGGCCCCCGAAGAAGGAGTCAACGAAGAAGTTCTTGAGTACCCCCGATCACCAACCTTCATCTTTCCTAAAAGGCAAGCCCCAGAGCATTCTAGGACTCCTATGTTTTAAAAATGGTTACTTTGAGTATCTTTATTTATTGATGCATTAAGTGATAGGAGTTGGATTCGAACACTTCTTGCATATATATCTATTCCTTGGCCAGTATATGTACCCTGAATCCTATTTAGGTCTAGGAGCGAATCAAAGCTTAGCCATGCTTAGACCGGTAAGAGTCAGGTGATTTCCTGTCACCTGCATATTAGGAAAATGTCTTGTCATGGTTGGCTATAATTGTTATCGTAGAGAATAACCATGTGTTAATAATGAATTATGACCGGGCAGGAGGTCGATAGAGAAGCAACAAGGCAAGGAGGTCTTGGTTGTGGATCTATCCCCATCTGTGTCGGTTAAGGACCGATTCACTATACATCCTCATGTCATGTTGAACGCATGCCTATCACTTAGTTGGCCGGATAACTCGTTCTGACCATGAAGCCGAGTAGCTCAACTTAGGCCGGAAGACCGAGAAGTGAAAGTGCGCACCCTGGCGGTAGTAGGAGGTGCAGGCCCCCGAAGAAGGAGTCAACGAAGAAGTTCTTGAGTGCCCCGATCACCAACCTTCATCTTTCCTAAAAGACAAGCCCCATAGCATTCTAAGACTCCTATGTTTTAAAAATGGTTACTTTGAGTATCTTTATTTATTGATGCATTAAGTGATAGGAGTTGGATGCGAACACTTCTTGCATATATATCTATTCCTTGGCCAGTATACGTACCCTGAATCCTATTTAGGTCTAGGAGCAAATCAAAGCTTAGCCATGCTTAGACCGGTAAGAGTCAGGTGATTTCCTGTCACCTGCATATTAGGAAAATGTCTGGTCACGGTTGGCTATAATTGCTATCGTGGAGAATACCATGTGTTAATAATGAATTGTGACCGGGCGGGAGGTCGATAGAGAAGCAACAAGGCAAGGAGGTCTTAGTTGTGGATCTATCCCCATCTATGTCGGTTAAGGACTGATTCACTGTACGTCCTCATGTCATGTTGAACGCATGCCTATCACTTAGTTGGCCGGATAACTCGTTCCGACCACGAAGCCAAGTAGCTCAACTCAGGCCGAAAGACCAAGAAGTGAAAGTGCGCACCCTGGCGGTAGTAAGGATGTGTGGGGAGCTATTGGCATAAGTCCGAGGTGAGATTGACCACCTGGCAGAGTGGACTCCCTGAGGGTGCGGCGCTGCTTGGAGCCGTGATTCCTGAGATGTACCAAAGGTGACCTAAGGCTACCTTCGCGAGGTATGCCTAGGTTTGTGTTAGGAATACCCCTCCAGCTAGATAGGAATTGATTCGAATCGCCGTCTCTCTCGGATAGTGAGAACTTGACTGAGCAGTGGCAACGTAGATGCACTTAATTGAACTTGATGGTTAAATGATGATGATGATACAACATTATACTGGATATGGTTACTAATGTTTGGAGTTAATCAATTGCTTGCTCTAGTACAGGTGCTAATCTAGTTGACAGGTTAATATTGTTAAATTGCTGCTTACTCATAAATCAAATTATGTTCTCGTATCACTAAAGCTTTTATGCAAAATGGTTGTCAAGCTAGATCCACCGATAAAGCCTTGCATAATCCTTGGTGTCATTTATTTTTGGTTTACGACGGGTAAGTCTAGCTGAGTACCTTCTCGTACTTAGGGTTTATTCCCCCTTGTTGTAGATGACGTGCTCTATAACGGCTTCTGCAAGTATTGTCTCCACCCTGCAGGGGATGAAGACTAGATCATGGGCATGATCATCTATATTATCTTATCTAACTGCTTTTGCTAGATACGACTATGGCACTGGCTTGTATTTGAACTAAGTGTGTGTGATGGTGTTAAACTACTTTGCTTCCGCTATTTGTGAACTCATTTTGTAATAACTATGTGTACTCTGATGTATGTGGTACTTATGAACTACTTGTGAAATGGATGTAACATGTGGCTTGTTATGTTCGATTACTATGATCATGGTTGTATACAAGTTGGTTTGAAATCCTTCGTGGTTTCAGTTGACTACTGGGTTTATATATGTTCAAGTATGATGGTTTGATCACTCCAGTGATTGCTTTTGTACTTGTGCTCTTATAAATTGGTTGGTTCCGTTACAACGCCCATATGCCTCCCAAGTGGGAAGGAGAGGGTCAGCTTAGCATCGGTTAAACAAAAGTGGTCTAGGAGTTGGGGATGGCCTTTGAGGGTTCGATCATGGCTATAGCTAGGCCACGGCATCCTTGGCGCACTCGGGTACATGGTGGTCATGATAGTGCGAGGTTAGGCCTCGCACAAACGGCAGTGGGTGATGTTCGTGCCTATGGTTGTGCCGTGACGGTCAAGCCAGGGTGCTTGATAGTGTAGTAAGAACATGCTCACACCGGTGTCATCCAAGGCTTGAGTGCCATGGATAGACACGACAAGTGCAGGGTGCATGTGTGGTGTGTCTATGAGCATCATTATCACACGATCGATGAGGTCCCTACAAAAAAACATGACATGAAGGCCGAACACATGGAGGGGTCATTGGCCTTGGGTTGGTAGTAGGTAGGGTTAGAAAGGTTAGGCCTTTTGGTTGTCCCACCGAGGGCTTGCGGATGGCAGGTCGCTTGATGTGGGTCAAACTCAATGCCAGTAGCGTAGCTACATCTTCATAGACACACACCAAGGTTTGGTTCAAGGCTTGCTATAGTCGATGCGAGGGTTGGACATGCTTATGACTCGTTCAGATTCCACACCTCCAGCATGATGGCAACTCTACAAAGCCATGGCCTTGTGCTCATAGCAGAAAATGGTTAGGTTCATTGATCGAAGGCAAAGGAGTAAGATTGGCTAGGGAAGGGCTTACCCATGCTATGATGATGGCCTCAGACAGACAGCCTGGTGCTCATGGTCATGGACTATGGTGCTATGGTGCTCCACTGAGCATGTCGTGTTGTGATCATCGAAGGCTTGCGGTATATCTCAACATCATGCTCGTGGTTTAAGGCAAAGCAAAGGGCGTCGATGTGGCACTACTACCATTCCTAGATGCGAGCGGTGTGATGTAGGCGCCCCAAGATGATAGCTTTGGCTACAAGAGGCAATGGTGTAGGCTTAGGAAGGTGATGGAGACGAGCCATGGTGTGTCCATGGCCAGCCAGTAGTGTTCCTAGCACTCGGCATTGTAGCAAAGTCACTCGGGATCAAGGAAGGTCGCAACGCTGGTGCAGGGGCTCATAACAGCAGGAGTTCAATGAGGCTGGGGTTCAAGGCACTGGCTTGGGGTGAAGCTTAAGGTGGTCAGGGCTGGCTATAGACTCAGAGTCAAGGTGAGGACGTCAGCATGATGGGGAGGCCCATGGATGTTGGCTCAGCCTTGGCTATAAGAAACTACGATGAGGCAAGCGTCAGCGCTTGGCTCCCTAGCGATGGTGAGTAGGAGCGGTCATGGTCATAGCTCTATTCATAGGCAAGAGAGGAGCAGTCCAATGCCAAGGAAGGCGCATCATAGTGGCTTAGCGCAACTCTGGTTCCTTAGCTCGGCATCACATGGATGGAGCAAAGGCTTCATGGTGATGGTGGCCTCGAGGTCATGGTCCATTGTAGAGGGCGTCGGGGTGCTTGGTGGCCTAGCATTGGCATGGTGGGGGCTTGATGGAGACGACTGAGCGACCCGGCGGTGACAAGGCAACAATGCTACAGTGAGCTCTCAATCGGCAGTGGTAGGGCCGATGTGGCAATGCAGCAAGGCAAGGGTAGCAGCCGAGGGAAGGTGGAGCAGCAATAGCGCATGGTGATTCTAGGAGATGGTGGTGGCAGCAAGGCTACTTATAGCATGGTGCTTAGGGTTCTAGGGTAGGGTGGTGATCTCCATCGTCTATGCAAGCAGTGGGACATGTGGTGCACATCCCATGGGCAGTGGTATGGATGTTGAGGCATGGATGGGATAGGTCACGGTGGCAGTGGCGTCCTAGGAGCGTAGTGGCTCCAACTAGGGTTCGGGTGAAGGGGCGCGCTACTGGATGGTCGGGCAGGCCATGACTTGGGCCTATGGGGGCACGGTCCTACGACATGATGAGCTAGGCCTGTTGTGCATTGCTAGGCCTGAGTGAAGAGAGCTAGGCCTACCAGCTGCTAGGCTCATGAAGGGGAGGTGGTGACCTAGGCCATGGAAGAGGCTAAGGTGAGCTAGGCCAGTTTGGCAAGGATGGGTGGTGCTTAGGGTTGGGCTGGCTGAGGCCTATTGGCCTAGTTGGAAGGGAAATGATTTTCATATTTCTTCTAAGAGGTTTTGGTCAAACAATTTGCTAATCCTACAATCAAACAATAAACCCCAAACAAAACCAACTCAAGGCACTAAGAATGTAACTAAATTATATGTTGTGCACAAGATTACGATGCCCTAATTTTGAAGTTAGGCCAGGAAGGGAAGGAATTGGTTTAAATTGATCTAGCAACTATATGAAACACACATTGTAGGAAAAAATTAAAAAAATCATATTTTTGGGTTGCACAAAAACTTGAAATGTTACATAGAGTGAACATGTCGTGGAGAGGATGTTCTTCCTTCACCCAATGTCCCGAATAAGGGCCTCACTGTCAACACCTATGGTAAAGGTGATGACGATGCTAGTGTTAGGGACATCCTCAAGTTTGTTCTTACGCTGTGTAAAGCATTTGATGTAATCACAAAGGCTCTTGCCGGTCTTACATTGGCATCCTAGGAGGTTCTATGCAGTGCCCAGCTTAGTGTAAGCTCCCTCAAAATGATTATAGAATTCTTTTTTGAGGTCAGCCCATCGCTTGATCGTACCTTCCTAAAGATTGTTTAGCCAGTTCCTGGCTGAATCGGTGAGGTAGATCGGAAGATACTGAATCATCACTACTACACTCACACCTTTCATAGCCACATCATAACCCACATCATAGTAAAAATTTCAGCCTCGGTAGCAAGCTATCGATAGTGATGGTCATAGCCTTCACCATTAGCATCTAGGACTGACTGTGGTGTACACTACACTGCCAATTAGCTTATGATCTGTCCGTGATTAGGTCCTTACTTCAGTCGCATTGGAGCACGACCCAGCTATGGATGCACACTAACACCACTACATTGGCAAATGATTTGACTATGTCGAGGCTATCAAAATTGTTGTGTGGGCACATCAATGGCCTATGTAGTGGTCACCATCACTGTCGCCTTATACTTCGACCCAACTGTCAACGGTGCGTGTTCACTGTTGGTTCAACGGCCAAGATGCCCATGTAGAGGTTAACACCACCATCATTTCAACGTATGATCTGCTAGTACAAAGGTCATGGTCACCGTCGTCTAGCACCATAATCCGCCTTTGATGATCATTTAGTCGGTGTCGGATTACTAAAGTATTTGGAGGTCATATACTTTTGACCCCTGTTGCATCATACGTATAGAGATGGTGATAGAATTTCATCCGGTTTCACAATAGTTACTAATTCAGCTAGGCCCTTAATAGCTTCATGAACACAAAGCATACAGATATATAATCATTACATCCATAAATCATGTTCACAAACAAAAGTACTTTTTACAATAACAATGGACGCTACCATAACATCTTTCTCAATTGATGTCCTAACACAAGTGGTACATAGAGCATACTAAAGGTACTGATGTATATAGACTTACATAATAAAATGATGCAGATATGCTCCTTCTACATGGCACTCCTACTTGCAAGGAAAATGAATATAATTAGTGCATCCTTCGGATTGGTAGCAAATGCACCAAGGAACCCCTCTTATTCATCTCTAATCCACAACCTAAACAAAGCAGCAAAATTAATAATATTGAACATACCGTTCCAATAGTTAACAAGCCAAAATTGGCCTATATATACATAGAATGAAAAACAACTACCTACCTAAACAAAGACTGTTGTGACCATGAAATGTAGGAAATGCACTTTTACTGCTCTGCTAATGACTCCATGAACAAGGGAACATAAGGAAGATAGTAAGGGTTGTTCATATGGAAACACCCTCTTGATCTACAAAAGTGGATGATATGGGTATGGATGACATGAACCTTTCTGTGGTCCATGCCATATGCAATCAATGTTCTATCCTTCCCAACAAGGAAAATGAAATTCCATTCTAGGTGAATAATAATCACTCTGTACTCCTCATCACAAAGCTCAGAACCAACTTTCATATTCATGCATCCAAATAGTTCCTCCATGTCCACAACATGCACATACAAGTTATCACTACCATAGTCTTCAAGTATCCACACTAAAAGCCAAGACCTATTGTGAAAATTAGCACAGCACACACAAAGGTGACCCTGAGTGTCGGTGCGGGACCCATGGCATACCCCGCAAGGAAGGGAGAAGACCTAGTCTAATTAGGATTCTTCCCCTATAATCTTAGTAGCACTGTTACTCTATAATCCTACTAGGAACTCTCATTGTAAACCGACCAGGACTCTGGCCTCTTGACTATATAAAGGAGGGCTGGGCCCCTGGGATCGAGGGGAAAGAGAACAATTGTACAACACAACACTTGACAATCAATCCAATGCAAAGGATAATGCTGACTGGACGTAGGGCTATTACTCAACTACAGTCGAGGGTCTGAACTAGGATAAATCGACTATCTCTCGCATTAACCGTTGAGTTCCGCATATGCTGAAGCCCGAACATACTGTCCCAGGTAACCCCGTGGCAGGCTATTGGTGGTCAAACATCGACAGCTGGCACGCTAGGTAGGGGGTTTTGGCTATTTTGCATCCGAGAGCTCGATGGACCTCGACAACATGATCTTCTCGAAGGGATCAATCTTCATCTTCGGTTCATGGATCTACGAGGCGAGCGATGATGGCAAGCTCCAAGGTCATCTCCTCGAAGATTCAGATCATCATCAGGACTCTTTCAGTTCAACGAGAATGACAGATCAGCTTGTTGGAAAATATGTGCAGCTCGTGATTTCCAATCCAACTCGGATTCTGCGACTTCACGCATCCGATTCGAACTCAAGTTCCACTTCTGAGACGAAGTCTTATCTGAGTTCTTTCGGAAAACCGAGTCCTTTTCTGACAAAGCTCTAGAACATGACGTCAACCTATCAAGAATACTACTCGGAGTTCACTGAAAGTACTTCAAAGAAGTCGGGTCCTCTTCCGTTCGGATTCCACAACATGGCAACACCTTATCAGACATGGCCCAAAGGATCCACTTATCCCATGCTTAGAATGCCGCTGAAGGGAGCTCAGGAAGGTCTTGTTTTAACCATAACATCTCAAGACTGCATCATTCACTGGCCAGGTATCGTTCCTAAGGATGACGGCACCAAACTAGTCGACGATACGACAACAGCGATTCTACCCTACCAAGAAGGAGATTCGATCTATGACCTTGAAACCTATATTGAAGTTATCAATAGCTCTAGCTGTACGAAAATCAACGACGATGACAGAACAACTCACGCTAGAGAACTATTGATGATTTGCCATCCTCAATCACCATTGATCCCCCTAGAAGCACCCGACATAAGGTCTTCAGATGAATTCGAATCCAACATATCACCATTTATCCAGGGGCACGATGGTTAGACTGAAAGTCAAAGGCAAGTGAGAGAAAGAAAGAATAAATTGAAACAAGGACGTCAACGCCGTGCTAAGCAGCAAAAGGACACTTGGATCAAATATGAGTCAGATCTAGCCAAGTACAATAGAAGAAAATCAGAGCGAGAAGTCGAAGAAGGACGAGCAGCGAATACACCCTACAATAAGATTCGAGAAGCATTAGAAGAACTCAGAGCAACTTCACATCCTAATGAAAAACAAGAATAGCTCTGGGACTTCCTCTGATCAATAGTCCTTAGGACGCGCGACGGAAGAGCAACATCTCATGAACAGGAAGATCAAAATCAAAGGAAGTCTGCTTTCAAAAGACTTGGACCAAGTGGAAGTCACAACGGAGAGAGCCGAAGAAATCATAGTTAAAACAACCGAGTCGAACAACCAAGAAAGGCTAGAAGCAAAGCACCTACTCAGACAGCCACATAGAACTACTCTCACCAAGACAATAGTTGGCAAGAAGGGGGCACAGAATCAGAATATACGGAAACCAGAATGCATGATAGATTCCCCTATTTTGCAAATAGACTTGCTTCAATACGACTACCTCACAAGTTCAAACCGTCCAACCACTCCAAGTATGATGGCAAGACCGAACCAAAGCAATGGCTCAGAATTTACTCACAATCAATTGAATTGGTTGGAGGAGACAATGACATCAAGACCTTGTTCTTTCCCATGGCCCTAGAAACCATGCCACTCCAATGGTTTGACAAATTGAATCCAGGATCAATCAGAAATTGGGAAGACTTGCAAAGAGCTTTCTATGAAAATTTCACGGGAATTATTATACATCCAATCACCCACGTAGAGTTAAAAGGACTCAAACAGAAAGGAGGTGAAAGTCTCAGAAATTACTATCGATGATTTGGCGAACTATGAGCTCAAGTACATGACATCACACAACGAGAAGTAATCAAAGCCTTCTCTCATGGAATCATGGCTAGGTGGCAATTTCAAGACTTCTACAAAGAAAACCCAAGAAACAATGAAGAATTCAGAAGAATAGTGGAAAAGATAATTACTGCAGAGGAAAAGACACGAGAAAGATTCCTAGATAGAAACAACAGAGACAACCTAGATAGGCAAATTCCTCGAAACAGCAGACATCAGGAGAGAAAGCGTGGTCCAGACAACACAGTAGCAATGGCTGACAAATCAAAGAAATTTACCAAGCCTAGAAGATATGATGACATTGAGAACATATGTTGCCCCTTGCACCCCAATGGAAAGCACACCATCGGAAATTGCTACACCTTCAATGAAAGATACACTAGAAAAGATAGCAAGGGAAACAATAAAGAAGACAATCAGAAAAAAGAAGGAGACAACAATAAAGACAAGGGATTCCAAAAATCCAGAGGAACAGTGGCAATAATCTTTGCCGGGGTTCTAGATTCCAGAAGCAAACATCTAGAAAAACTAGCATTACGAACCATCATGGCAGCAGAATCTGCTACACGAAGATATCTCAACTGGTTAGAGTATCCAATCCAATTTTCAAGAGAAGACCAATGGACCAGTGTAGGAAACGCAGGCCATTACCCACTAGTTCTAGATCCAACCATTGCTGGTATGACCGTTACAAAAGTACTAATTGACGGAGGAGCCGAACTCAACATCATTTTTTCAGAAACTCTAAGGAAGATGGGACTACAACTCATCGGGATGATCACACCAACAAGCATACCTTTTTATGGCATAGTACCCAACAAGGCAGCAATGCCACTTGGATAGATCACTCTACCGGTTACCTTTGGAACTCCCTCAAACTACCATATAGAGTTCATCAAGTTTGAAGTTGCAGACTTCGATTCATCATATCACGCAATCCTCGAGTGCCCAACACAAGAAAAATTCATGGCAATACCACATTATCCATACCTATTGCTTAAGATGCCAGGGCCTAACGGTGTCCTTTCTCTTCAGAGTGATTTAAAGCGCGCATTTGACTGTGACGTACATGCAATTCAAATTGCAGCAAAAGCACAAGCAAATGATGGAAGAAAAGAAATAGCCACTATTACCGCAAAAATAAGTCAAGAAGAACTAGAGATACCAGCTAAAAAGCCAAGCATCCTAGCACCACCAAAAGAAGCCGATGTCAAGCAAATCGACCTAGGCACCGGTGATCCATCAAAAACGGCAACCATCAGTGCGCACCTATCAGCAAAATAGGAACTCGCGCTCACCAACTTTCTTTGGGATAACAAAGATATCTTTGCTTGGAAGCCGGCCGACATGCCAGGGGTCCCAAGAGAGTTGGCTAAGCACGGAATTGATGTCAATGAAGGCTCCAAGCCTATGAAGCAACAACTACGACGATTCTCTCCCGACAAGAAGGCAGCAATAAAAAAGGAAATTACAAAACTAATGGCAGCTGGATTCATCAGGGAAATCCTCCATCTAGATTGGCTAGCAAATCTAGTTCTGGTATAGAAAAAGAACATGGATGAGTGGCGCATGTGTGTTGACTACATAGATCTCAACAAACACTACCCAAAGGATCCGTTTGGGCTAGTACGCATTGATCAGATAGTTGATTCAACAGCAGGATCCGCCCTACTATCCTTTCTTGATTGCTATTTCAGATATCACTAGATTGCATTAAAAGAATAGGACCAAAGCAAGATATCTTTCATCACTCCATTCGGTGCCTACTGCTATAGGACCATGTCGTTTGGACTTAAGAATGCTAGAGCCACTTACCAAAGAGCCATCCAAACATGCCTTGGTGATCAGATCAGCAAAAACCTAGAAGCATATGTGGATGACGTGGTTGTAAAAACAAAGAACCCAGATACTCTAGTCGAAGACTTAAAACAAACCTTTGAGAATCTAAAAAGGTGGAGGTGGAAATTGAACCCAAACAAGTGTGTATTCGGAGTTCCTTCAGGACAACTACTCGGATTCTTGGTCAGTCATCGTGGAATAGAAGCAAGCGCCAAGCAAATTCAAGCCATAACAAAAATGGGCCCTCCTCAAAGCATCAAAGATGTACAAAAACTAACAGGTTGCATGGCGGCACTCAACCATTTCATATCAAGACTCGGTGAAAAAGGGTTGCCTTTCTTTAAACTACTGAAGAAGACAGACAACTTCGAGTGGATGGAAGAAGCCAATGAAGCTTTCAAGAAACTTAAGGCGTACCTCACCTCCTCACTAGTCCTCACACCTCCAAAGAAAGACGAAGACATGATGTTATACACTGTAGTAACTTCTACTATAGTCAGCACGGTGATAGTAGTGGAAAGGGAAGAAGGGCACGTGTATAAAGTACAACGCCCAGTATACTACATCAGCGAAGTACTGTCACAATCAAAAATCCAGTACCCACATGTGCAAAAACTACTCTACGCCCTATTGATCGCTTCATGCAAGCTTTGTCACTATTTTGAAAGCCACAAGATTATCGTGGTGACAGATTTCCCACTAGGAGACATCTTACACAACAAAGACACAACAGGACGCATATCCAAGTGGGCGATTGAACTCAGGGCTCTCAACATCAATTTCACCCTGTGGAAAGCAATTAAATCTCAAGCCATTGCTGATTTTGTTGCCGAATGGATAGAAATTCAATAACCCATGTCAAGCGCCATCCTTGATCATTAGAAGATGTACTTTGATGGATCACTCAAGCTAGGCGGAGCCGGTGCAGGCTTCCTTCTAATTTCTCCAGATGGAAAACAACTCAAGTATGTCCTTCAGATATTATGGCAAGCTACCAACAATGAAGTAGAATACGAAGCTCTCATCCACGGGCTACGAGTGGCAATTACCCTCGGAATCAAGTGATTACTCATATACAGCTATTTGGCAGTAGTCATCAACCAAGTCAACAAAGATTGGGATTGCACCAAAGAAAACATGGATGCTTACTGTGCTGAATTCTGAAAACTCAAAAAACATTTCCAAGGATTAGAAATTCTACATGTCCTGTGGGATTCTAATATTGCGGTAGACATCCTCGCTAAGCTTGGATCAGATAGGGCGAAGGTCCCACCTGGTGTATTCATAGAGGAGCTATCATCTCCCTCTATCAAACACCCGGTGAGATAACCCCTAAAATCTCAGCCAAAGACAACCAGATCTTGGTAATCTCCAATTCATGGACCTAGGTCTTTATTGATTACATCAAAGATAATAAGTTACCAGCAGAAAAACAGGAATCTACCCGAGTTGTTCGCAGAAGCAAGAATTACGTCCTAGTAGGAGACAAGCTATACAGAAGAGCCGCATCATCAGGAGTACTCCTAAAATGTGACTCATTTGAAGAAGGCAAACAAATCCTAAACAAAATACACTCAGGTTGCTGTGGAAATCACGCTGCTTCAAGAACACTAGTCGGCAAAGCATTTCACACTAGTTTCTACTGGCCAACCGCTTTGAAAGACGCAGAAGAACTCGTTAGAAGATGCAAAAGTTGTCAGATGTTCACAAGACAAGCTCCTGTGCTAGCCCACAACCTCAGCTACATACCACCTACTTGGCCCTTCTCCTGCTGGGGGCTGGATCAAGTAGGACCTCTCAAGAAAGCAAAAGGCAGATTCAAGTACATCTTTGTAGCAATTGACAAATTCACCAAGTGGATCGAATACAAACCACTCGCAAAATACAGCGTAGCCAAAGCAGTCGAGTTCATCCAACACATTATGCACCGCTTCAGAATGCCCAATCGAATCATCACAGATTTGGGTTCTCCCTTCACAGCTACAGAATTCAAAAGTTGGGCACAGGATTGTGGCTTCAGCATTGATTACGCATCAGTCACACATCTAGAAGCCAACAGACAGGTAGAAAGGGCTAATGGACTCATACTAGCTGGATTAAAACCAAGACTGTATGAAGAATTAGTAGACTATGGATCAAAATGGATTAAAGAATTACCCAAGGTTGTATGGGGGCTACGGGCTCAAATAAGTAGAGCCACCGGATACTCACCTTTCTTCCTGGTGTATGGATCAGAAGTCGTACTACCCATAGACTTGATCTGGACGTCACCAAGGATAGAGCAATACGACAAAGGAGAAGTAGAACACACACGAAGATTAGAACTTAACAGTATAGAAGAAGTCAGAGTAAATGCTGCCCTGCAATCAGCAAGATACCTCCAAGGACTAAGGCGCTGCTACAACAAGAATACCCAGTCTCGATCATTACAAGTCAGAGACCTAGTACTAAGAAGAGTACAAAAACCGACAGATGCCACAAACTACTTAGTCCATGGGAAGGTCCTTTTATAGTCACAAAAGTCATTGGACCAGGCACATACAAGCTCATAACTAAAGACGGAAAAGAAGTCAACAATACATGGCACATCAGTCAGCTATGAAGATTCTATGCATAAAACAACTCAAGGGAAAATATGTACACAAGACACAAGAGATCAACGTTCATGACCAACAAAGATAGCGCTATGTATCATTGTAACACATCAATATTCATGATCAATAAAGATGATTATCTTTCGACAAACATATGTCTCATGGCTCTCTTCGAGTTGTTTCTTAAATGCAAAATGGCTGAAAAGATGCCTGAGCATCCTGGCCGAGAGCAAAATAGCTGAAAAGACGCTTGAGCCAGCCAATGAGGGTAGCTAACAAGCTAAAACCCAAAATAAAAAACAAAATGGCTGAGAAGACGCCTGAGCATCCCGGCCGAGAGCAAAATAGCTAAAAAAACGCTTGAGCCCACCGATGAGGGTAGCTAACAAGCTAACACCCGAAATAAAATGCAAAATGGCTGAAAAGATGCCTGAGCATCTCGGCCCAGAGCAAAATAGCTGAAAAGACGCTTGAGCCCGTCGATGAGGGTAGCTAATAAGCTAACACCCAAAATAAAATGCAAAATGGCTGAAAAGACGCCTGAGCATCTTGCCCAAGAGCAAAATAGCTGAAAAGACGCTTGAGCCCATTGATGAGGGTAGCTAACAAGCTAAAACCAGAAATAAAAAGCAAAATGGCTGAGAAGATGCTTGAGCATCTCGGCCGAGAGCAAAATAGCTAAAAAAACACTTGAGCCTGCTGATGAGGGTGGCTAACAAGCTAACACTCGAAATAAAATGCAAAATGGCTAAAAAGATGCTTGAGCATCCCGGTCGAAAGAAAAATAGCTAAAAAATGCTTGAGCCCGCCGATGAGGGTAGCTAACAAGCTAACACCCAAAATAAAATACAAAATGGCTAAAAAGATGCCTGAGCATCCCGGCCGAGAGCAAAATAGCTGAAAAGACGCTTGAGCTTGCCGATGAGGGTAGCTAACAAGCTAAAACCCAAAATAAAAAGCAAAATGGCTAAGAAGACGCCTAAGCATCCTGGCCGAGAGCAAAATAGCTGAAAAGATGTTTGAGCCCACCGATGAGGGTAGCTAACAAGCTAACACCCGAAACAAAAAGCAAAACAACTGAAACTAAGCCTGAGCATAGACCAGAGCAATTTCAAGACAAGACCCTCCAGCTACTTGTTCCAAATAGCAAGAGGCTCGGGGGCTACACTAGAGATACCCAAGAACACAAAGATCTATATATATAACGAGTTGTTTACATGGGATAGAAAAGTACTCGACAAATCAGACAAGCACTCAACAGATTAAGAAAAGTTGTCAACACAATATATAACGAGTTGTTTACATGGGACAGAAAAGTACTCGACAAATCAGACAAGCACTCGACAGATCAAGAAAAGGTGTCAACACAATATATAATGAGTCATTTACACGGTACTCGACAAATCAAGAAAGTTTGTTAAAATGGCGCATAGAGTTGTTTACAAGGCAAAGACAAAAGCAAGACAAAGTACTCGGCAAGTCAAGTAACTTTGACCAATTGGACAAATCATCCAAGGAATAAACAAGGCATCCAGACAAAGAAAACTTCAACAAAAAACCTTCATTCAAAAAGAAGTATAATGTCATATTACAAGGCACGGCATAAAAGTCAAATACATCAAGCCTCATCATCAGGAGAAGGGAGAACAATATTAAGATTATCTACTATCCTACTAGCTAAGTCTTCAACTTCAGGCTCCATCCTCTCAACGGCATCAATGTATTCTTGACTGTTAGCTTCCTCTACTATCTTGGACAAAGGAGCCGCTGGAGCAAGAACCCGGACTTGGGCCAGGACATTCTTAGTACACAGTTGAGTGCACCTCTTCACAAACTCTTGGAAATGAGTCAGAATTCAAGGAATCAACTGAGCCCAAGATTGCCCATCATCCACTAGAGTTCAAAGAACATCGGCTACTGAATGAAAGGATTTCCACAAGGCTTTCTAGTTTTTAGTAGCCGTCGCTAATTTGCCAGACAAGTCTTCAATAGTTTTTTGAGCCTGCACAAGATCTTTATCAGTTCCACGCCTAATCAACTTAGCAAGCGTGAGTTCCTCCTCAGCATGAGTAATTACCTCCTCATCCTTGTTGTGACTCGTACGAACAAGAGTCTTCATTTCTTCAATGCCCTCTGAGAGCTTCTGCTTTTCAACCTGGAGCGCTAGATAAGACAACAAACAACAAGTAAGCAGAAAGGAGAATTTGAATGCAAAAGGAAACAAAAAGAACCTGCAATACCATTGCACTCTTTCTTCATGGCCTCCAAGTTCTTCATGGCCTCTAAATTCTTTTGAGCCTCCTGGAAAGCAGCATCCCTTTGCTTCTCGGTCTCAACAACCCGGGCATGAAGAGATTTTTCCTCCTCCTCATGCGTTTGATGCTTAGCCTCCATCTCAGCCCGGAGGAGGTCAAGATCAGCTTTTAGGGCGCTCACTTCTGAAGACAACTTTTTCTTGTTTTCAGACGAGAAAAAGAAGTTGGTATGATCATGAGAGAAGGACTGTGCAAAAAGAGACAAAGAAAAACAAAGAATGAGGACAAAAGAAAAGCGAACATCCAAAGAAGGAACGGTGAAAAAACTTACCTGGAGCTTTTCTCCAAAAGAAGTCGCAAGGGACGACAAGCTTCCCCAGGCAGTAGTTAACTCCGATAGCCAATGAGTGGCATCAAACTGCTGCACCACATCATCAGCAAAAGGAGGACCACCGAAGGTAAGAGAAGGAGAAGGAGAAGCCAACCGAGGCAAAGAGGGCACAACTAGAGCAATCTCCTAGGAAGCTAGGGCCAATCCCTCAGAAAGACCCACCGCAATGGCCATGGTCACCTCTAGGGCAATCAAGTCTACAGCGGCAACATCGCTAGAAAGCTTCATCGCCCCCATAGCCACTTCACCAACAATATGCTGTGAGTCCTGAAGCTCAGTACTCAGTGGCACAACGGAGGGCTTAGAAGAAGTCAACGAAGAAACAAGAGAAGATGAAGGACTGAAAATTGATAAAAGAAACCACCAATGAGAACCAGAGAAAAGGAGAACAGAAGCAAAAAGGTGAAGCCAGAATCCACTCACCTAGCCACCTTCTTCTTCACAAAACAAAAAGAGGACCTTGCAGGAGGGACCACGGCAGCAAAAACATCCCCACCACTTGGCAACAGGAGCGGTATAGCCGATACCGGAGCCCCAGAAGAAGCCAGTACTAGAGCCTTGGAAGAACTTAGCACCAAAGCTACGAAAGAACTCGGTACCAGAGCAACCAAAGAACTCAACACCGGAGCTTTAGAAGAAGCCGGCGCAGGAGCCTCAAAAGAACCCATACTCAACGTCCAATTACTACAAAAAGATCAAGACTAAAAGTCAAGACAAAGAGGAGAAATTCAATCATCCTCTTCCCCCTCGGTCTCAACCAAGGCCACCAGGGCACCCACTGAAAAAAGAACAAAAGTCCTCGGTTCAAGATAAAAACAAGAAAACAAAGGGGCAGAGAGTATTAAATATGCTCACCTAAGAGCATGCTAGCTACAACTGGAGTACCTGGACGAGTACTTGGATTGTGAGACTTCTTGGAAGCAGGTAGACTAGATGAAGACCCATCCATTTGCCCCCTCTTTGAGACACTACGAGGACCTTGAGGGACTAGATGAAGAACATATTCTTCATATACATCAACAAATCTAGAAGAAACCCCAAGAAACACTGTGGAGATTGGGATCTTACTAGTTGTAGAAGCCCCAACAAGTTTCTCCCCAGTGTTCACCATGGCAGGGAGAACATCAAGAGGGATTAGGTCAACAAAGTTGCACCCAAATTCCTACAAAAAAGAATGAAACAACAAGACAAGGAAAAGTTAAGCAAAAAATGGATACAACAGAAATACAGAAAGTACCCGAATGAAGAGAAAATGACTTACAACTGGAGGCAGGTTGTTGGCAGAGAACTCAGAGATAGTAAGCGGGACAACGCTTGCTCCTTTTAGCATCTTTTGGAGATGCTCGAGTACCTCTTCGTCGGTCAACTCAAGGGCTGGGACCATGCATGAAGGATCCTTAGCCCCAGAGTACTCAAAGCCAAGGTGCTCTCACTCCTTCAAAGGCTAAATTCAACGATGAAGGAAGCTTGAGACAATGCCAAAATCGGTCAAGCCCTGCTATTTCAGCATACTAATCCTATCAAGGAATGGCTAGATTGCCTGAACCTTAGCAGATGTCATAGGGTTCTTATCCCATTGGTCATTAACTAAGGGACCAGATCCAGAGTGGACAGTAAGAGAAGGGATCAGATTGGCAGCATAAAATCAGTCGGCATGCCAATCCCTTATAGAATCAACCAGTCATAGTCAAAGAACTTGCTCTTAAGACCCTGGTGAAATTGAATCCCACAACCACCAAGAACATTGGTGTCTTCACGGCGGGGTTGGGGTTTCAGGCGAAAGAAGTAACAAAACAGAGAAAGAGAATGGGGAATTCCAAGGAAAGCTTCACAAAGATGAACAAAGATAGAAAGGTAAAAGACTGCATTAGGAGCAAAATGATTCAGGCAAATCCCAAAATAGTTGAGAAATTGATGAAGAAAGGCAGAGGCAGGAAGACAAAGTCCAGCGTGAATGAAAGAGACAAAAAGAACAATCTCACTAGGACCTAGGGCAGGGACCTGATGCTCGCCTAGAACTCTCCATTTAGCAAAGGCCTTGCTCTAGATCAAGCCGTCGCTGACAAGCTCATGAAGTTACTCTTCGGTTGTTGTCGGAGCCGGCCAAGACTTCTAGGCAGCCCTCATAGCCATGAACTCCTGATTCTCAATCACGGAGAGTGAGGACTCCTCGTCCATGAAGGTTGACTAGGACTTGCTTGCGGTCTTCTTCTTACCCATGTACTAACGGAGGTAAAAAAGAAACTAGGGGAACAGAAAGCTTGGATGGCGGCACTAAGACGGCGGCGGCAATGGTGATGGCAGATGTCTGAGAGCTAGGGTTTCAAGGTAAGAGAAGGGCAGTAAAGAAAGAGAAGATGAAGGGTCTTTAAATAGATTTTACAGCGATAAAAATGGCCCACGAGGCCCATTAAAACACCGTGTGAGAACGCAATGGACCATTTACTGACACAGATAAAATGACAGAGGGCACAAATCCACACAATGGGCAGATTTCAGACTTATCCATCCAGCACTACTGCGGAGTTATCCTATTACTACAAAAACAACCCGTCAACCATGAAGAAAAGAAGGGCTACTTCACAAGGAACATAAGAACTCAGTTCTTACGGAAAGAACTTGGGAATCTCATGAACAACCAGAACTATAGCAGAAAAACAAATGACAACTCAAAAGACAAGATTCTTTCCATTACAAGCAACTTCAAAAATAGAAGATTACAAATCTTACAAGACCCAACATACTCAGTACCACGAAAAGCAAAGTAGCAAAGAGGAACACGGACATGGCTAGGCTTTGAAATGACTACGTGTCCCAAATTGCTACTCCGAAGGACAAACCGCCATCGGCTACACTGTTTTCTTCAAAGGACGAACGCAGTGCATCCAAGGCAGAAATCAGCAACACGACAGGACAACATGGAGCAGAGAAGGCCAGCAGGCATCTGTCTACCCAAGACCGATGTGATGCTAGATATGGTGTTGATCTGTGTCGGATAGTCCCAAGATAGGCGACGAGGATCAACCCAGAACTGCCAGATGAAGGAACAAAGCCCACATCATAAGACTTCCTCCAACTACCGCCACATACATCCTGGTACAATGCTGCTGTGAGATTAGCCTACCTCTAATCCCTATCACAAGACTTCCTCCAGCGACGATAAGACACACAAGAACTATAAAACATGCCCGGGGGTTGCTCTACTTCACAAACTACCATGTTAATGACCATGAAGGTTTCAATAGAATGTTCAATGGATGAAAACAAGCACTCCGGGAGGGTATTTATAGATCAAAGAAGCGGTGCACATAGACTAGGAGTACCAATGAAATAAGCATAACAAAGGACATAGTGAAAAGACAAGACTTAATAATGGAAGACTCAGGCGAGAGGGAACAGTACTCGAAGACGAGCATATTCGGAAGAATATACCGACACAGTACAACCCATGAACAAAAGGCATTTACACTCAACCACCACCATACAACTACATCTGACAACAGCAGACTACCAAAGAATACGCCAAAACTCTGCATCTGAGTTCTTCCTAAACAAAACAACTCGGATATATGCTCGAGGGCTGCAAAAGGAGAGGTATACAGTTCTATCGAACAACTCAGATTCAAGACCCTCCAACTTTTTGTTCCAAATAGCAAGAGGCTTGGGGGCTACACTCAGTGAGTGCACTTTTTTCTCCAAAAAACGCACGTCACTCAGAATGCTTCTTCAAGACAGACAGCTTTAGGGCTGCAAGATAAAAAGAACCCGGGCATAGCTATACCCGAGCTCTTTCCGACAAAAAGAACCCGAACACAGCTAAATCAGAGCTCTTTTCAACAAGGAAGTCGGGGAGCCTTTCAATGAAGAATTAGGAAGATTTTAGGAAAAGACCCTCAAGCTCCTTGTGCCAAACAGCAAGAGGCTCGGGGGCTACATCCAAATGGGAGTACTTTTTTCTTCAAAAAAGTACACACCACGCAAAGATCTCATGAAGCGCTACATGGTTTCGATCAAGAAAGCACTCAGACGATGCTTGTTCCTGCTCAACAAGACTTGAAGGAACAAGACGAGGCTCCAGAACTCAACCATGAAGTGCTCAGGGGCTTGTCGGTGCGGGACCCATGGGATACCCCACAAGGAAGGGAGAAGACCTAGTCTAATTAGGATTCTTCCCCTGTAATCTTAGTAGCAGTGTTACTCTGTAATCCTATTAGGAACTCTCATTGTAAACCAACCAGGACTCTAGCCTCCTGACTATATAAAGGAGGGCAGGGCCCCTGGGATCGGGGGGGAAGAGAACAATTGTACAACACAACACTTGGCAATCAATCCAACGCAAAGGCTAATGCCAACTGGATGTAGGGCTATTACTTGACTATAGTCGAGGGTCCAAACTAGGATAAATCGACTATCTCTCGCGTTAACTGTCGAGTTCTGCATATGCTGAAGCCCGAACATACTGTCCTGGGTAACCCCATGGTAGGCTATCGGTGGTCAAACATCGACACTGAGCTTGATGGATGGACATTTCAGCACCACCTGGTTTATGAATTGTCCTCCATGTCTTTCTCTCCATATCCATAGTAGCTATCATAGAGTACTCAAGCATGTGCATAAAACCATTAAGAAAAACACTTCTCAATTTTGAACATAGAACAATACTACCCTCGCCCCATGTCTTTCTCTCCATATCCACAGTAGCTATCGTAGTTTTAGATGAGTAGAACTCTACACCAACGCATGCACCCTCCACCTCAACAAATTCAATCACATGGAAGTGCGAGGATGTTGGGTCAAAACCCAAGTGAGCCTAACCAATAGAACAGATGCCATGCAGGCAGTGCATGCCATTTGTGGGTGACCGGATTGCAGACAACATAGCGACGTAATCTATCAGGCCAGCACACCAACAAAGGATGAGGCCACTGCAATAATTTGAGACTAGGACTTTTTTAATGGGGAAGGGCAATAAGGACAAGGAGGGTCATTCACCGGTGATGCTAGAGAAGTGGTGATTGCCCTTCCACCAGCTACCAAAGAAGCTGACGATAGTCTATGACAACTTCTTACATTGATAGAAGTTGGAGATGGCGTGCCTCCAAGATCGATAGACACACTTGCAACAACACAAGGACCGGGTGGTTAGGTAGTCAAAGATGTAGGCAAGCACATCATCTGAGAGGTTGTCCACTGCATTCCTCATGTTGTAGGCCTCCTTCATCTAGAAGGACACCACTAGCCAAAGAGATGAGGCTACCCTACCATGAAATTGCATCAATAAACATTAGTAAAGAGATGAGTTTCGAGGACAAGGGATGGCGATGCAAGTAAGGACTTATTACACTTGCCTTTGGATCTAGCGGCGATGAGCATGAGTGGCAATACCGGTCATAGTAGCAGCTCATTCATCGATGGATCTGTGTGGGCAATCCAGCAATGTGCACTAGTGCAGAGCAAGGGCTGTGTAGTGCTGATGAGCAGGAGCAGTGATGATGAACAGCAGCAATGTGGAAAAGAAAAGCTATGTGTGTGGGGGGGGGAGGGAGGGCGATGGTGGGGTGGGGGTGCAGTGAGGTGGAGGAGGGGTTATGGGGGTGTTGGAGTAGGTTACTAGCTCTTTGCATAACTTTTACGACACATGGGAATCAGACTTTCATCAGTTCCGCATGGGAGGGTTCAAACATGGGATTGGAAATTTTGCAACTAAGCGGCGGTGAATGCACAGTACAATCATTAGTGGTTAAGTCCTATTACCACCTAGAGACCTTCATATGATACAGTGATGAACACTAAGGCACACAATCCCACATTTAGAAAACTAAGAAAGCACAATTCTAGTACTCAGATTGAAAGGAAGCCAACTTGAGTTTGATGGTGAATAATAAGGCATATAGATTTACATTGAGGCAAAGGCCAAAACATGCACTTAGAAAACATAAGGAAAGCACAATGCCAGTACTCTCAGATTGAAAGGAATCCAACTTGAGTTCCATACATTCATACCAAATAAGTAGGTGGACACTACCAAGTTAATAAGAATGTCGAAAGCTAAAATGCAGATACTAATTAGGCTGACACTATGCAAAAGGTAAAAGGCCTTCATATGTACATCATTGGTTGCATAATCAATCATTCTCCATGCAAATCCTAGTCGACCTCCATGGGATCATTGTGAATCTCCATAATATCATGAAGATCATTATCGACCTCCATAGAATCATTATCAATCTCCATGTCATCTCGAGCCTTGAGCAGTACAACCCTATCGACATCCATTGGTACACTTTCATTTAGCACATCGAATTTATTCATAAAGCACTGATTTGGTGAACCAATACTAAGGATAATAAGGCTCACAAGCTGCACTCCACGGATATACAAGGCCACAAACTCCAAAACAAGAAGATGCATTTTCATCTATAGATCCAACAAAATTACTGTAGCTAGGTTGGAGGTGAAGGAGCAGAGAGGACGAGAGAGCAATACAAAGGAATATAGAATCTGGTGAAGGAGCAGATCCAGTGCAGTTACCTTAGATCCAGATGGAGCAAAAAAGTAGGGACATCGTGCTGAAGATTTGTGTGCCGGCGAGGTTGGAGGTGAAGGAGCAGTGAGCACATGAGAGGTTGCCTTTCGTCTAACGCTAGCAGGGTGAAGGAGAGCAAGGGAGCAGAGTGGGAATGGATGGGAGGAAGGTGTGGTAGGACTGTAGGAGTGTATATATAGTTCAATAAATTGGTTGCCCCTGTACTAGGGCCCAGTGTCCAGGGAAGTAGGATGCCTCCAACACATCAATTGATACTTGGATCTACTATCATTTATAGTTCAATAAATTGAAGACCTGGTTAATCACCTTGCATTAGTTCATAATAGTTGTACAATAGTGATAGATTTTAGTCCAACACATCAATTGATACTTGGATGTACTAGCATTTACATTTCAATAAATGGAACACCTGGATAATCCACCTTACATTTAGTTTAACAATAGTTGTATAAAAGTGATAGATTTTGGTCCGATACATCATAAATTGATACTTGAATCTACTACGGTGAACTAAGCAACTTGCCAATGAACATGCCAAGAACTATGGTAAGTACAAAATAGGTGAAAGAAGAACAACAAGCACATTTGTTTCTCAATGGTATGAAATATATCATCATCTTCGTTGGAACCCTAGCCATTTCTTGAATCTATGGCAAAATCTCTTCCTCCTCTTGAAGATGTTCTTCATTTGTTTTAACATTGGCCTCCGCCTTTAGCTCCCAACTCTTGTTACGTAAATCCTAAATCAAAGTCCTCAGAAATTTTCCATATTGTGGATCATGCCACTTAAAGAACCCACAATCTAAGTAGGGCTACAAAAAACCAAATTACCATAAGTACAGCAGGATTTTAGCATTTGCATTGTGAAAACAGAATCAATAAGAAAGAAATTCGAGTTACATTATTTGCCCTGCAGCATCTGTGGTACCGACATCCTAGGTTTCCATGTCACACCCAATTTTGCATAACAAAACCAAGTGCTCATATATGTGCACCGAGGATGTCTAAACACACATATAATCTCAAATTGCAATAATATCAATGTAAAGAACTTTATTACATCGCATAATCTCATCACATAATTGTCACAAGTCTTGCTCATTGGCAATAGTATTACATAGAGTAGATAATTAAGCCCAATATGCCATAGGGACTCCAACTAGGGGACATCTTCCTAGTAGTCCTGGACGTCCTCTAGAAACTCTTCATATGTATTATCTATTACCCATCTGGGATTTTCATTGATTATGAAACAAGCATAAGCTCACCATGCTTAGCAAGTATATCAAAGGGATCTATGAGGCTCAAAGGCTAGACACAGTTTGACTATGGTTAGCAATTTTAGTTGGTCAAATTTTAGCATCCTAAATCACTACTTTAGTGAGTAAACCCAACCCAATTGGTAGTAATGAATAATCAAGATTACAGCTGAGTCCCCAACCATCCATAGTAACCACTAATCATGAAGGATCCAGATCACAAGTATCCATGAGCACGGCTATTATAACAAAGTTAAATATTTCTATAGAAATTGTACAACTTTACCCACCGAGCCATGATTCCCAATGCCGGGGTTTGCAAGGCCCACATCACCTCTACCTAGGAAGTGTCATAGGGTTTCACTATGTAACCTTCGCTAGTCGCACTAACAAGTCATAGCTACTAAGGTTTCACCGTCTAGCTGTATGTGCCCTCCTCTAGGAGTGGCACTCATGGTCACGGCACGGTACACACCCTAGCAGGAAAAGAAACATACCAACTAGTGTCCCCCCCCTTGCCCTTATGGAAAGCTATAGATGAGCTAGTACAATCTAGTTAATAGGTTAAAGTTAGAGCCATATGACACTCGGGGTTGTATGAAACCTCTAGGGTGGCCGCTTCAGGATTAAGTCCTTATGGAGAGGCACTAGAGCACTCAACCCAATACTCTAGCCCCCTAATTGTTGCTAAAAAGCTCCATTTTAACATATTGCATAATACCTTTAATCATGTTTAATAATTATTTATGTTGAGCATTGCAGCATCTATCCAAAATGCATCCCAAACCATAGGTAACAAGGATATGTGGTACAAGTAGTAATCTAGGTAAAGTCCTTAAAGGTAATTCAAATTAGACACATGCATGTATATGAATTGTAGAGTTCATAGGTACAAGGGCCCTTTGCTACACTTGCCTTCCTCAAAGTCTCCTTCCTGGTACTACTGGTCACCTGATTGATCCTCAGTAACCTCGAACTGATCACCCTCTAAATGTGTTCCAATTCACCAATCAAGCTTCCATTCCAATCATCACATGCATACAAAGATACTTCTATCAGAATAGTACACCAAATAGTAGAAACATAGACTGAAAAGCTTATAAAACTAATCTACATACTGCTATGAACACATGGGCGAAAGAATCACTCTAATCGGACTTAAAACACAAAAGTTATACATGAAATAAGTTTCAATGGCATTTCTATAAATAAATTGAACTCAAATTTGAATTTAAACTAATAAATCTGAATTTAAATGAATTATGGATGGTGCACACTATTTTCTAAAACTATAGGGCTAAAACTAGGAAGAAAACAGGACTAAAAAGTAATACTTTTGAACTATATTGGACCATGAGTTCATTCATTGAAAACCTAGGGGCTAAACTACAAAATTGCTCGACTAACTGTGGGTTGACCCACGTGGCTGCTGACTAGATGCCATGCGGCTATGCGGGATTGGTGCGGTGCACCATGTGTATGTGGACTCGCATGAGCTAGCGCTATGAATCGAGTCCACAGGTCCGTGGTGGACCGATATGACCCCAAAGGGGTATGCTCTAATCTCGGCCGTCCTGAGTAAATCCAAGGGCAAGGGAATGAAGGGGAGGACCCCTGTCGCCTACATAATGGTTCTAGCAAGCCTGCCATGGCCAGCGGTGAGCCGAGCACCATGGTGAACACCGATACGGTGTTTCGAACCACCTCGTTCGAAACTAATAGCACTGAAAGCGAAGCATGGGCTCTCGCAAACTCAATAGGGTACAAATCGAAGACGGGGAGCACGCCGAGGCGACGGTTCCCATGGTGGCGCCATGGTTGGTGTGACTAGAGCTTGCCGATACGGCGCTCTAGGGCATCATTCAAGGAAATGAAGGGCATAGGAAGATCAAGTGGCTCACCGTGAGTCCAAGGAAGGCATTCGCGACGTCCAAGAGGGCTCCAAAGGACCTATCGATGGTGACAGCGAGCTAGAGAGAGAAACATCATAGGTGAGTGCGAATCCATGCAATTTGTTACCAAAACAAAGAGATCAAGGCACCTACAGATGCGGTGAGTCATGGCGGAGCTCCTGGGTGCGTTGGTGACATCAATTGAGCACCTGAAGTGGGCAGACTACGGGGTGGTGGTGCGAGCTCGGGTACGGACAGAAAGGGAGAGAGGGAAAGGCTCGGTGGTGGGTCTTATAGGCCAGCGAATGTGGTAGAAAATGGGAAGCGGCATGGTGGAGGTATGGAATTCATAGATTTTGAGTCCTTCCATTGCTGGCGTGGTCGCGGTGGGCGAGTTTCCGTGCATGGCGTGCGCCATCACTAGGAACGAAGAAGGAAGGAGGGAAGGGTGACTGTCTTGCGAGTCCCGCATGTAGTGAGTGAGAGAGAAGCGAGCATGTGGCATGGGCATGGAGCAGGCCGAAGCTGGGCCGGACGGTGCACCGAGCTAGGCCGTGGTCTCATGCGCATGCGAAGGAAGGGCGCGGGTGAAGACGGGCTGTAGGCGCGCGCATGCGTGCGATGGAGGGGAAAGGCGTTGAAGTGGGCCGTCGAGCAGGTCACTGACGATGGGCCACTTGCACAAAGGAGGGAAGGGAGGGGAGGCACGGGGCTGGGCTACCAGCAGGCTCTAGGCTAAAATGGAGTGTAGGTGAAAAATAGAAAAAGAATCCTTTTTCAATTTCTAGTTTTCAAATCCAAGCCAAAATTCAAATAAGTTTGAATGTTTAACTCCAACAACTTAGCCCTACACTCAACCAAAATCATGTACTTCAGCATCAATGCAATCAATCATGTTTCTAAGCCTTATAGTTAATTTTAATTAGCCAAAAATTATTACTTTACCTAGGTTATAATGCATCAAAAATTAAGTAAATGCTCAAATTTTAATAACTAGATTACATATGAATTTTTAGGGTGTTACAAACCTACCCCCTTAAGATGAATCTCGTCCTCGAGATTCGGGTGATTCAAAAAGATTAGGATAGTTAGATTTTAGATCATCATCTCTTTCCCAGGTTGCCTCATCCACCGAATGTCTATTCCACTGAACCTTACACATTCTTATAATCCTGCTCCTTGTGATTCTCTCAGATGTTTCCAAGATTCTCACTAGATATTCTTTGTATGATAGATCCTCTTGGATATCCAGTTCATCTAAAGGTAATTGTTCCTTAAGTACTCCCAAACATTTCTTAAGTTGTGATACATGGAAGACATCATGAACACCTAAGAGCTGTTCTAGTAATTCTAGCTGGTAAGCAACTTCTCCTCTCCTATTTATGATCTTGAAGGGTCCCACATACCTGAGTGACAACTTTCCCTTGGTATGAAACCTCTTAACTCCTCTCATATGTGAAACTTTGAGATAAACAAAATCACCAATCTCAAACACCAAATCCCTTCTTCTCATGTCAGCATAGCTTTTCTATCGAGGTTGTGCGACCTTCAAGTTTTGCCTTATTGTTTGTACCTGTTTCTCCACCTAGTTGCAAAATTTTTGGTCCAAAGACTTGACTTTCCCCTATTTGATTCCAAAACAGTGGTGTCCTGCACTTTCTGCCATACAACAGTTCAAATGATGCCATCTTAAGACTTTTCTGGTAGCTATTATTATAAGAGAATTTAGCATAGGGTAAACTCTTATCCCAACTTGTCTCATACTGTAAAGCACAAGCTCTCAACATATCCTCTAAAATCTAATTTGTTCTCTCGGTCTACCCATCTATTTGAGGATGATAAGCTGAGCTAAAGTTCAACTTCGTGTCCATGGACTCATGCAACTCCTGCCAAAAATGAGATGTGAACTGTGTACCCCTATCTAAAACAATCTTCTTCAGGTACTCCATGTAAACATACAATCCTTTACATGTATAGCTCTGCTAACTTCACACCAGAGTAAGTTGTCATAACAGGAATGAAATGTGCTACTTCTGTCAGATGGTCTACAATCACCTAGATAGAGCCATATCCCCTCTGTGTACGGGGTAATCCCACTATGAAATCCATTCCAACTTCTTCCCATTTCCACTAAGGTATCTTCATAGCTTGAAGTACACCTGCTGGCCTCTGATGCTCTGCCTTTACCCTCTGGCACGTATCACATATGGCCACATGTTCAGCTACATCTCTTTTTAGTCCATACCACCAATATCTCTCTTTAAGATAAAAATACATTTTAGTACTCCCCGAGTGTATAGAATAGGCCGAGTCATGAGCTTCCCTCAAAATAGACTCTCTAATAGACTTGACTTCTAGCACACAAATCCTTTTACCAAACCATATTATTCCTTGTTCATCCATCTGGAAACCTGGGGCTTTACCAATCACTATACGTTCAGCAATATCTTTGATCTTCTCATCATTCAACTGTCCCTTATGAATCTCACTTTCTAAAGTAGCTTCTACCTCTAACTCCATAGTGTTAACCACAATACCCAAATTCAGGTGTTCAAACTCCTCACACAACTCTCTAGGTAATTGAGTTGTATAGGCCATGTTAACATAACTCTTCCTATTCAAAGCATCTGCTACAACATTAGCCTTTTCCGGATGATAGTGTACCTCCAAATCATAATCCTTGATTAACTCTAGCCATCTACGCTGCCTCAAATTCAGATCTGACTGTGTGAATATATACTTCAAACTCTTATGATCTATATAAATCTCACACTTATGACTAATCAGGTAATGCCTCCAAATCTTAAGAGCATGTACTATAGCTACTAACACTAGATCATGAGTCGGATAATTAACTCATGTTTTCTTAGTTGTCTGGATGCGTAGGCAACAACTCTACCCTCTTGCATAAGAATGCAGCCTAGACCTTACCGTCAGGCATCACAATAGATATAGAAGCTTCAGGTAAGATCAGGTAAGACAAGCACTAGGGCAGAAGTCAATTTCTTTTTCAACTCCTCAAAACTATCCTAGCATTGCTTAGACCATACAAATTTGGCATTCTTCTCTAACAGGCAGTCATTGGTTTGGCTAATTTAGAGAATCCCTTGATGAATCTCCTATAGTACCTAGCCATACCAAGAAAACTTTGAATCTCACCGACATCCTGAGGTGGCTTCCAACTCAACACATCTCTAACCTTCTTGGGATCTACTGCTACTCCTCCATTAGAGATTATGTGGCCAAGGAAAGATACTTCTTTTAGCCAGAACTCACATTTGCTAAACTTAGCATAGAGCTTATGTTCTCTAAGATTTTTTAGTACTAGCCTCAAATGTCCCTCATGTTCTTCTTCATTCTTAGAGTAGACTAATATATCATCAATAAACACAACAACAAACTTGTCAAGGTACTCCATGAATACTTTGTTCATCAAATACATGAAGTAAGCAGGTGCATTTGTCAAACCAAAGGACATGACTGTGAACTCATATAATCCATATTGGGTCACAAAAGTGGTTTTGGGAAAGTCAGAACGTCTTATTCTCAACTGATGGTATCCAGATTAGAGGTCGATCTTGGAAAATACACAAGCTCCTTTCAACTAGTCAAACAGGTCATCGATTCTAGGTAGTGGATACTTGTTCTTAATTGTGACCTCATTAAGTGATCTGTAATCTATGTACATTATTTGTGTACCATCTTTCGTCTCTACAAACAGTACTAGTGCACCCCAAGGTGAAGAACTAGGTTGGACATAACCCTTATCTAGCAGTTCCCTTATTTGTTTCTTAAGTTCTGCTAATTCATTCACTCCCATTCTATAAGGTCTCTTAGCTATGGGTGTAGTTCTAGGTAAAAGTTCAATTATAAACTCAATATCTTGTTCAGGTGGCATAGCTGGTAACTCCTTAGGGAAGACATCTAGATACTCATTTACTATCTGCATATCCTCTAGGGTTGTGCCCTCCAATTGATTAACCCAATAGATTTTCGAGGCTGAATGTGTTGCCACATACTCAACTTTCTCTCCAGATGGAGTGGTTAGATTCATGGAATTGTTCCCATAATTTTTAACTACCTTCTGGGACCTCAACCAATCCATACCCAAGATAACATCAATTCTAGATGAGTCTATGACTACAAGGTTGGCTTGAAATTCAACCCCCTTATGATGAGACTAGCAGCTAAGCATATCCAATTTGCTTTCATTTCCCCTCTAGGTGAGTTTACTAACATGGGTTTCTTCATAACACATATAGGAATACCATGCTTCTTTATGAAAGTATATGCTATGAAGGAATGCGAAGCACCAAAATCAAAAAGAACTATAGCTGAGTTTGAGTTGACCAGAAACGTACTGATCACCACATCAGTTGCCTCCTAAGCTGTCTCTGTGGTCATATGATTGACCTTTCCACAGACATAGTTTTGCTACATATTAGCTATCTTCTTAGGGCATCTGTTGGAGTACTATCTATGTCCTCCATGGTTGAAACATCTGTTATCATTGACTGCATTTGGCACCTTTGGTGTGCCATTCTTTTGTGGAGCACTAGGGACATTGCTCTTCACATGAACATTGTTAGTTTGCTGCTGGCGCTGGACTAGTGCCTTATACTATTATTGTTGCTGTTGTGCATGCTGTGGTTGCTGGTTGCGGTTGATTAGACTAGACTAACCCTAATAGCGCTGTTGTGGGTAAGCTTGCTGAGGAGCAGTGCGGACATGAGTGTTACTCCTGGGCTATTGCCCCTGTAATTTCCTATTCTTGTCCTCCATTTGACGGTGCTTGTTCTCTATAACTAAGGCCTTGTCCACTAGCTGCTGGAAACTAGCAAAGGTATGGGACAGCAATTGGTACTGGAGACCATCATTCAGACCTTCCATGAACAGCTCATGCCTCTTCTCATCATCTTCCACTTCAGTAGGTGTGTACCATGACAATTGTATGAACTTGTCACGATACTCAGCAATAGTCATGCTCCCTTGCTTGAGATCTAAGAATTCCTTCTTCTTGAGTTTCATTAATCTAGTAGGCACATGATGAGAGCGGAAGGCACTGCGAAACTCTTGCCAAGTGATGGGATTAGCTTCAGTATGGCCAAAGCGGAAAGAGTCCCACCAGTCAAGTCCAACCCCTTGCAGCTATCTAGAAGCATACAAAACCTTCTCTTTGTCATCAAACTATGCAATCTCAAGTTGCCTCTCAATTGCATGCAGCTAGTCATCAGCTTGGAGTGGGTGAGTGGAATGTTTAAAAACAGGTGGATGACCCTTAAGAAACTCTCCCCTCTTGTCTCTAACTTGAGGGGGTGCATTCCTATTCCCATTCCCAATATTCTGCATGCTTTGAGCCGTCTGCTGAAGCAATTGAGTTTGCATCATCATCAGTTGCTCCATAGTGATAGGGGGTGGCGGCGGCAAGTCCTCGCCTCATTGGTTGTTCCTCCTGGTGTTCACCATCTGTAAATACATCATATAAGTCTCATATGTCCAAAACATATAACCTTTAAGAGATAATGGCCTATTGAGAGTAGGTATCACAAGATCAAGACAAGAGATTTATATAGGGTATACAAGAAGATAATTGTTCTGAACTTTTCTGGCGAGTTGGACAGACAGCAGTTCAGTAAAATGAGCATATCTCACTATATGTTTATCATATGAATGCAAATTTTACTTTTATGGAAAGCTTATGAATTTCTCTACAACTTTCATTTAGAACACATTCTCAGATTCTGAAGTTTAATCAGACAAAAACAGACGACAAGCAGTACTATTCAAGATTTCTGACAGCACAGAAACATCAACTTACAACAGCTGTATCTCACAATTTGTAAGAGGTATTGAGGTGATTCTAGAGCCCAAAGAAACATGCGGAAGTCTACTTATCTCCATAAAATTTTCATGACCATTGGACATGTAGAACATGAGATATGAACTAATAAAGGTAGACTGCTCACAATGATATAGAACGGACAGCAAGATAAAAGAAACCCAACTATTTATTCATATCATCCTTAAACCTTAGTCTTAATCTAAATGATTGTGGACATGCCCACAAGTCATCACAATCATGATAAAAATCCAAATCAAACATTATTCATCATGACGATCATCCAACCACTCAAGTAACAATTGTTCAACCATTGAAAAGAAAAGAAACTAAACACTCTCTCGCACATCTATGTGTGTTTATTACATATTTTTGGGGAATCATCCTATGGGTCGATGTTGGTGCTGGTGTTGGGGTCTCCAAAGCCTCCTCTGTTCCTTGGGGGTGATTCAAGCAGATATTCTTGGCATCTCCACATTAGGACCTCCTTGCTACTGCTTCAATGTAGCATTCTCAAGGCTAAGCTGTAGGTATGTCGTCCCATCCAAGGCTTGATCCAAGTCGATGTTGGTCTGGGCCAAGCTCATCAAGGTAGGCCTAAGCCTATGGTTCTCCTCCCCAAGTAGTGTGGCAATGTTGTAGGTGGATTGGCTGCTCCGATGGTGGGGAAGATAACGATCCTCCTCCCATTTGATGTCGTCGAAGTGGCGGTCGCGATTGACCACCAACGCCTGTCGAGCAGCATCCCGGATGGTAGCTGCACGTGTGAGCCATGTAGTGATAGCACGGTGGATGTAGCGCACCCGACTCCCTTCGCAGATGTACACCTCCGTCTCCTAGAAGCCAGTGTAGTCGGGGTGGGTCCAATGTGCCATCCTGTACTGCACGGTGCACCTGGTGTGGTAACGGCGTACAAGGGAGAGAATCTTTGGGTGGTAGTAGGCATCGCCCTGCAAATCATAGTGGATCTCCACGGTCCACCCCTTAGCCAGCAGTGCAGCATGGTAATCATCACCGTCACTACCACCATCTCCATCACCATCACCACCATCATCTCCACTATCATCTCCACCATCACCACCATCATTAGGGCCACCAGCTCCATCCTGACCCCCCTATTCATTTTCCTCCATGGGCTCCTCCTTAGATTCTTCTATCTCTAAAGGCTCCTCATACATGGGCCCTTTGTCAGTCTCCTCATCCATAGGTTCATCCTCCATCATGTCCTCTAGAGGTTACTCCATGAGCACCTCCACAGGCGGTTCCTCCTCCATGTCCCTCAAAGCCTCAAATAGGTGTGGGGGAACGTGCTTGCCGAGCGTGAACCTCGTCCTCCTGGTTGGCATCACAATGGTACGCTTGTGGGCTGTCAGCTTAGTGCGGGCCATCTATAAGATTGAAAAGGTTGAGTATTATAATAAGATAATTTTTGCAATAGATAATTGACAGAATATAAGCAAAAATTTTGTAGTAAATTAAAGGTAGCAAAATAAAGATAATGTGATCCTAAAAATGTCCATTTCTAACTAGGTTGATCATCCTACAGTTAGTTATAGCTTTGATACCAATTTGTCGCACCCAATTTTGCATAACAAAACCAAGTGCTCATATATGTGCGCCCAGGATGTTCAAACACACATATAATCTCAAATTGCAATAATATCAAAGTAAAGTACATTATTAAATCACATAATTGTCACAAGTCTTGCTCATCGGCAATAGTATTACATAGAGTAGATAATTAAGCCCAATATGCCACAGGGACTCCAACTGAGGGACATCTTCCTATTAGTCCTAGACATCCTCTAGAAACTCTTCATATGTATTATCTGTTACCCATATGGGATTTTCATTGAATGTGAAACAAGTGTAAGCTCACCATGCTTAGCAAGTATATCAAAGGGATCTATGAGGCTCAAAGGCTAGACATGGTTTGACTATGGTTAGCAATTTTAGTTGGTCAAATTTTAGCATCCTGAATCACTACTTTAGTAAGTAAACCCAACCCAATTGGTAGTAATGAATAATCAAGAATATATCAAGTCCCCAACCTTCCATAGTAACCACTAATCATGAAGGATCTAGATCGCTCGTATCCGTGAGCACGGCTATTATAACAAGTTAAATATTTCTGCAGAAATTGTAAAACTTTACCCACTGAGCCATGATTCCCAATGTTAGGGTTTGCAAGACCCACATCACCTCTACCTAGGAAGTGTGGCAGGGTTTCACTACGTAACCCTTCGCTAGTCGCAGCAACAAGTCATAGCTAGCTAAGGTTTCAGCTGTCTAGCCGTATGTGGCCCTCCTCTAGGAGTGGCACGCGTGGTTGCGGCATGATACACACCCTAGCAGGAAAAGAAACATACCAACTAGTGCCCCCCCTCTTTCCCTTATGGAAAGCTACAAACGAGCTAGTATAATCTAGTTAACAGGTTAAAGTCAGAGCCATATGACACTCGGGGTTGTACAAAACCTCCTAGGTGGCTGCTTCAGGATTAAGTCCTTATGGAGAGGCACTAGAGTCATCAACCCAGTACTCTAGCCCCCTAATTGTTGCTAAAAAGCTTTATTTCAACATATTGCATAATACCTTTAATCATGGTTAACAATTATTTATGTTGAGTGCTGCAGCATCTATCCAAAATGCATCCCAAACCATAGGTAACAAGGATATCTGGTACAAGTAGTAATCTAGGTAAAGTCCTTAAAGGTTACTCAAATTTAGACACATGCATGTATATGAATTATAGAGTTCATAGGTACAAGGGGCCTTTGCTACACTTGCCTTCCTCAAAGTCTCCTTCCTGGTTCTGCTGGTCACCTGATTGATCCTTAGTAACCTCAAACTGATCACCTTCTAAACATGTTCCAATTCACCAATCAAGCATCCATTCCAATCATCACATGCATACAAAGATACTTCTATTAGAACAATACACCAAACAATATAAACATAGACTGAAAAGCTTATAAAACTAATCTACGTATTGCTATGAACACATGAGCAAAAGAATCACTCTAATCGGACTTAAAAACACAAAAGTTATGCATGAAATAAGTTTCAATGGCATTTCTATAAATAAACTGAACTCAAATTTGAATTTAAACTAATAAAATCTGAATTTAAATGAATTATGGATGGTGCACACTATTTTCTAAAACTACAGGGCTAAAACAGAAGAAAATAGGACTGAAAAGTAATACTTTTGAACTATATTTGACCGTGGGTTGATTCATTGAAAACCCAGGGGCTAAACTACAAAATCACCTGACTGACTATGTGTTGACCCACGTGGCTGCTAACTGGATGCCATGCAGCTACGCAGGATTGGTGTAGTGCACCATGTGTACGTGGACTCGCATGAGCTAGCGCTATGGATCGAGTCCGTAGGTCCATGGTGGACCGATATGACCCCAAAGGGGTATGCTCTAATCTCGGCCGTTCGAGTAAATCTGACAGTGAGGGAATGAAGGGGAGAACCCCTGCTACCTACACAGTGGCTCTGGTGAGCCAAGCACCATGACGAACACCGCTATGGCGCTTTGAACCATCTCATTCGAAACTAATAGCATGGAAGCGAAGCACGGGCTCTCACGAACTTAGTGGGGTACAAATCGAAGACGGGGAGAACATCAAGGCGACGGTTACCATGGCGGTGCCATGGTTGGCGTGACTGGAGCTCGCTGATATGGTGCTCTAGGGTGTCATTCAAGGAAATGAGGGCACAGGAAGATTGAGTGGCTCACTATGAGTCGAAGGAAGGCATTCGCGTTGTCTGGGAGGGCTCCGAAGGACCTAGTCGATGGTGGCGGCAAGCTAAAGAGAGAAACATCATGGGTGAGTGCGAATCCATGCGATTCGTTACCAAAATGAAGAGATGAGGGCACCTATGAACGCGGTGAGTCACGGCGAAGCTCTTGGGTGCGTCGGCAACGTCGATTGAGCACCGGAGCGGGCAGACTATAGGGCGGTGGTGTGAGCTTGGGTGTGGATGGAAAGGGAGAGAGGGAAAGGCTCAGTGGTGGGTCTTATAAGCGAGTAAACATGGTAGAAAATGAGAAGCGGTGTGGCAGAGTTGAGGAATCTGTGGATTTCGAGTCCTTTCATTGCTGGCGTGGGCGCGGCGGGCGAGTTGTCTTGCATGGCGTGCTCCATCACTGAGAACAAAGAAGGAAGGAGGGAAGGGCGACTATCATGCGGGTCCCATGTGTAGTGAGTGAGAGAGAAGCGAGCGCATGGTGTGGGCCCAGAGCAGGCTGAAGCTGGGCTAGACGGCGTGCCGAGCTAGGCCATGGTCTCGTGCGCGTGCGAAGGAAGGGTGCGGGTGTGGCAGAACCTCCTAAATTATAGGGCCCACATGCACCTGTCATTGTCCAATGACTTCTGATGACTATGCATATGTCCCTGGTAACTTAAGAAGCCTATCGGGTGTCCTCAAGAAACCTAAATCATCCACAATTTCTTCCGAGCAGGATCCATCACAAAGTCATTGTAGTATTACAACAGTTTATACATTAATATACATCAGAGTAAAATAGTGGAAGTCTTACAATAACTTAGTTACAAAATAGTTGTTTCACAAACAAAGTGCGATTATTATTACAAACCATAGTAGTGGAGTAGCTTAGTAACATAAAACAAAACACGCAATAAAAGTGCAACGCCCAAGGACCACACATTTACTCGACATCTTCGATTGAACAACCGTCATGCAGTATGGTCCAAGACAGACCTGCCCATGAGGCTCACCTACAACAAGGGTTAATGAACCCTGAGTACAAAAGTACTCAACAAGACTAAACCGATGTATAAACAGAGAAAACTCAGGAATGCAGGCTTGGGGGTTCAAGGTAGGGCTTTAGCAAGAATCAAAGTTCTTTTGCATAAAAGCTCTCTAACAAGATTCTTTCTTTCAACATATAACCCTCATCAAGATCATATATGAATTTGCCATGATCTGTATTGAGATCATGAACTTCATATCAACCCTTTCTCAAATCTTCCTCAAGTTTCATTTATTAACTACGATGATAAACAGTGAGTTGAGTCTCCATAACCGAGGAGCAACGACGATTCGAACTGATTATAACCTAGGTGAGGATTCCCCACCACATGACATATGCAAGTCCCCAACCTACATATACCAACCTACCCTCAGATCCTCTAAACAAGAACAGGTCCACGCCACCCGAGAATACAGTACTCCACCAATCTAGCCCATGGCCACGTGGGTACACGCTACTCTCGCCATCTCTCCACTCCCAGTGCGTGAGTAGCCATTCGCATAATAGAATAGCCGAGTTAAGGCTTACTAGGGTATGTGGCTAGTACTACAAAGTCTCACCTCATGCAATTCAACAACGGACGGTTCTTAACCGACACAGGCGGAAAGAACCCGCTCACAAGACATCCATGTCTTGTGGCTCTCATACACCGAGTCTGCCTGGTCTAGAATTATTACTCCACAAGATTATATCTCATGATAACATAAATACCCAATCGTACCCAAAAATCCATTTATATCTTGCAGGTGATAGGTAATCACCTGACTTCTATCGGTCTAAGCATGGTTAAGCATAAGTAGGCATTCCTGAATTGAAACTGGTAACAAGGTTGATATGGAAAAGCAAGGTTGGTAATGCACCAATTAGGTTTCCACTCAACTCCTAATCACTTAATGTAGTATTTAAAAGCAAAAGCAATATAAATTTGTAAAACACAAGGTAGGTTTAAATGCATCCGGGGCTTGCCTTGATTGTCGGAAAAGTCTGGTTCCGGAGATGTTCCACATATATCAAACCTGACCTCAACATGCGGATTAACTCCCTCAACAACATGGTTGACTACCACGTTCTCACTTTCATTCACTACACATAGTAATAATGCCATGTTTAAAATGATGCGAGATATAAAACATGATGCTTGACGATGGATGCAAAAGTTAATAACGTGAATACAACTTTCCTTCGCGGTGTAGTTACAAGCCAAAAACTAACTAAACCTTTTATAAACTCAAACACTTACTTTAAATGCCAAGGATCATTTTACGCTTATGACCCAAGGTCATCACTCAATCCCTAATTCAAACAAAACCTAGGTCATTAAGAGTTAATATTTGTTTTTATTAATTAAACAATTAATTCAAAATTATGAAATAAATCAACTTTCTCCAAATGAGCTCAAAATTTTTGTGAAGGCTCATCACATGATAACTAAGTGGCAAAATAATTTTTATAATTTTTGGACAAATATTTAAGCCTAGAAAAATCATGGAATCCCATTTATTAATTAATTTAAGAATTTTTTATCACATTCAAAATGTACTAAAAAGTAACATTTAATATTTTTCCTAAAAATTTTACATCTCAAAGAGGTCACACAAAAATTTTCATAATTTTTGGAGCTCTATTTAATTCTACACAAAATAAACAAATCATAGCACTATTTAACCATTCCTAAAAAATAGAAAATTCATTTTCAAACAAATAGTCACTAACAGAGTGACCCCACTCATCAGTGAGAGCAGCATGACGTCGAGCCTCTGATTGGTGCATTCTCACCAGCGGCGAGGTCTCCGACGATGGGACTTGGACCAACATGATCTCCTTGACATTGCGCACACACCAGTGGCGCGGGTTGAAGCTCTAGGTCACTAGAGCGACCCTGCCGGCGACTGTGGTGGCTCAGCGGAGCACGACCAACATGCACCTGGTGATCTATGACTTCACCGGTGATACAAAGATCTTCGGCGTACTTAGCAACTCCTAACGGACTTAACCGAGCCCTTAATTGAACCCCCAATGCTCTACAAACACAAGCAGCGACGAGCGTAGCGGCATGATGGAGCAAAACTCACCGGCGTCCCACAGTCCAGTGGCTACGGCGTGGTAGAGGTTAAAAAGACCACATAGGCATGATCAGTAGCTCACCCGGAAGCTGATGCGCCCGAGAAGGACAGCTACGGCGAGTAGGAGCTAAGTCATCGACGTTGGAGACAATGGCAACGGCATGTACTCACGATGAAGCTCCATTCTGAGTAAAGCAGTCGACCAAATGATCAAGCTCATGAGCATCACGAGAGAATGAAGATCAAGAAACATCAAAAGTTGAAGCAAGAATCCCACCCGAACTCCCTGTCCACGGTGGAACTGATCTCGGTGGAGCCTTGTCGGAGTTGGAGAAGACGAGGTTACGCTAGGCAAACCAAAGGGAAAGAAGCTAGGCAACTAGGGTGATCTAGAGGCGCTAGGTGATGGCGATCATGGTGACATGCTCGGCTGAGACTAGGAGGGCTCTACGGTTCTGGCATGAGCTCGTCAGAGCAAGGCGGCGCTGACGGGTAAAATAGAGGAAGGAACGAATGAGGACGACGACGGCGTCCCGGCTTTATAACGCGGCCAAGGAACACAAAGATGACATGTAGTAGCCTCCCCATGATAGCACGAAGTAGGAGGTGGCAACGGCCGTGCCTGGAAGCCGGTAGAAGCTCACCGACGGTGAGTCTGCCTGCTTGCACTGTTCCAACTATTTACCAAATTGCCACTCACTTCATTTCTCAAATTACTCTCAAATTTGTATGGAAACTAAAAAATCTCCAAAAATAAAAGTTGTCCCAAATTCACAGTTCTACAATGTTGGTTTAATAACCATACCCAAATTCTATCTAGATTTGAAAATGCAAGTTTGAAATCAAAAGGGGACACTTTAAGAATTTATCCCCTTTCAAATTACTCCAAATTTTACATAACAACTTTGAAAACTCTAAAACCCAACTTTGTACACATTGACAAGATCTACACTTTTCCTTTTAGGTTCAACCCCAAAATGTGCTTAGATTTTGAATTAGGTTTTCTAGGGTAGAATTTAAATGCTGGAAATTAGGGTTTTCGAAAATTCCAATTCAATGCTAAAGTTTTAAACTTGATTCATCCATACAAGTCAACACATATAATCATAAAAGTAAACTTGTTTTAGTGAATGCATATCAAAGTTTTCACTAACTCAAAAATGATGTGCAATGCATATGATGACATGGCATATTTTAGTGTTTAAAACACTAGAGGTGTTACAATCTTTCCCCCTAAAAGAAATCTCATCTCGAGATTTAAAATCCTAGGATAAAGTAATGGAAAAGGAAATGTGACAAGCAAATACATTCAAAACCTGACCATAAAACAAGCTAAGGTCCATTTATAAAACATGGTTCATAAAGACAAAACACAACTAACATTATTCTATATCGACGCAAGAAACTCCAAAAACTATTCTAGCAAGAAATCTTCGAATTCCCAAGTAGCTTCTTCTTCTTATTGTTGATTCTATTGTATCTTGTAGAACTTGATTGTCCTCCTTCATGTGACACAGTCTTTCTAATCTAGAACTCAGGATAGGATATTCAGAATAGGTCAAATCAGGTTCAAGTTCCACTCCTTCAATATCAATATTTTGATCAGGCACTTGAAGACATTTCTTTAACTGGGAGACATGGAACACATCGTGTACAGCTGAGAGATGTTCTCTCCAATATTTGAAATGGTCTAATATAACGAGGTGCTAACTTGCCTTTAACACCAAAATGGTTGACTCCCTTCATTGGTGATACCTTTAGATATACATAATCTCCCTTGTTAAATACCAATGGTCGACGTCGTTTATCTGCATAACTCTTTTGTCGGGACTGAGCTATCTTCAAATTATTTTGTATCTGCCTAACCTTCTCTTCTGTTTCTTTCACAAGGTCAACTCCAAAGAATTGTCTTTCCCTGGGTTCAGACCAATTCAGCGAGGTTCTACACCTACGACCATAGAATGCTTCAAACGGAGCCATCTTAATGCTCTCTTGATAACTATTGTTGTATGAGAACTCAGCCAAAGGCAAACATTCATCCCACTTATTGGAATAGTTAAGGACACAACACCTTAACATATCTTCAAGTATTTGATTTACTCTTTTAGTCTGACCATCAGTCTATGGATGATAAGCGGTACTATATAGAAGTTTGGTACCCATCGAAGCATGCAATTGTTTCCAAAAGTTGGAAACAAACTGTGTACCTCTATCCGACATAATGGTCTTTGGCACACCATGTAAGCTCTTGATTCATGCTAAATACATCTTGGCATATTGGATAGTGGGATATATACTCTTGACTGAAGAAAATATGTTGACTTAGTTAGTCGATCTACAATAACCCATATTGAGTCAAAACCTTTTGATGTCTTGGGTAGACCAACGATAAAGTTCATACTAATATCCTCCCACTTCCAAGCTGGAATAGGCAATGGCTGTAACTCTCCAGCAGGACTTCAAATGTATAGCTTTTACTTTTTGACAAGTATCACAATTGGCTATATATCGAGCAATCTCTATCTTCATTTTGGTCCACCAAAACCTCTGTTTCAAGTCATGGTACATCTTATTACTTCCTGGATGAATAGAGAACCTAGGTGGTATGTGCCTCTTCGAAGAATTGACTATCACAGCTCATGAACCTTTGGTACCACAAGACGATTCTTGAACCATAGCACACCTGCATCATCTGTTCTGAAACATGCCACTTTTCCATTCCTGACTCTTTCTTTGATATGGGCTATACCCTTGTTTTCTTTCTGAGCGGCAATAATTTGGTCTTGAATAGTTGATTCAATAGTTATATTGGTCAAACGACCTTGTTGACTTATCTCTATATTCAACTTTTCCATCTCATGACATTGTCTTCACAGTCACTGCAATTGCAATGACTCTTACGACTGAGTGCATCTATAACCACATTTGCCTTACTAGGGTGGTAATGCACCTCTAAGTCATAATCTTTAATCAATTCCAACCATCTTCTTTGCCGCATATTCAATTCTGATTGAGTAAAGATATATTTTAAACTCTTGTGATCTGTATAAATATGACAAGTATTACCAAGCAGGTAATGCCACCAAATCTTCAAAGCATGGACAACTGCTGCTAACTCTAGATCATGAGTTGGATAATGTCCTTCATGTCGCTTAAGTTGTCTAGAAGCATAGGCTGATGACTCAACCTTCTTGCATCAATACACATCCAATACCAATACCCGAAGCATCACAATAAACGTCGAACAACTTCTCAATATCTGGCTTTGCTAACACTAGTGTAGTGGTTAATAATCTCTTCAAGATCTGGAAAGCTTCTTCACAAGTCAGGTGACCAGACAAACTTGGCTTGGTTTTTCAACAATCTAGTGATGGACTTGGATATTCTAGAGAAATCTAGAATGAAACGATGGTAATAACCCGCCATTCCTAGAAAACTTCGAACCTGATGAATAGTGGTTGGTGGTTTCCAATCTAGTATATCCTTAACTTTGCTTGGATCTACTGCAACTCCTTCAACTAACAAGACATGCCCTAAGAACTGCACTTCCTTTAACCAGAACTCACACTTACTGAACTTGGCATATAACTGATGTTCTCTTAGATGTGTCAGAACAACTCTGAGATGTTCAGCATGTTCTTTCTTGTTCTTGGAATATATTAATATGTCATCAATAAAGACTACTACAAACTTGTCTAGCTTAGGCATGAACACTGAATTCATCAGATACATGAAGTGAGCTAGGGCATTCGTCAAACCAAAAGACATTACTAGGTATTCATATAATCCATATCTGGTGGTAAATGTCATTTTGGGAATATCTTCAGGCTTAATTTTGATTTGATGATATCCTGACCTCAAATCAATCTTGGAGAAAACCTTGGCTCCATCTAGTTGATGAAAAAGTAAATCTATCCAAGGTAAGGGATATTTATTTTTAATTGTCACTTCATTCAATGGTCGATAGTCAACACACAATCTCAGGGTCTCATCTTTCTTTTTCACAAAAATTGTAGGACATCCCCAAGGTGATGAACTAGGTTAAAACCTTTATCAATCAACTCTTGCAATTGAGTCTTCAACTCAGCTAATTCCTTGGGAGGCATCCTATAAGCTCTCCTAGAGATCGGAGCTATTCTAGGCTTTAGATCTATTCCAAACTGAACATCTCTATCAGGTGGTAGACCGAGTAAATCTTCAGGAAAACATCTAGAAATTCACAAACTATGGGGATATCTCTAATCTCTTTGATGGAAGTTGCACAAACTTTTTCCACTAATCTCTTTAAGATTGGAAGTTGGATAAGAAGCTGAGAATTACTGTCTAGCAAACTCAACCTTATTGTCCTATTCAAAGTATCTACAACAGCCTTATGCTGATGCATCCAGTTCATACCCAGGATCACATCTATATCCTAATCTTTTAAAATAATCATGGTAGTGGGAAAAATATGCCCACCCAGGTCTATGGGTACCTGGTACACCATTTCCTTAGTACATAGACATCCCCTGGGTGACTGTATATAAAAATTCTCCTTTGTTTCCCCAATTGGGATTTCATGCTTTATGACAAAGGTTCTATTGATGAATGTATGAGATGCACCAGAATCAAAAAGCATAACTACTAGGATGATCAGTGACAGGAAACATACCCAGCATCATGGGTTCCCCTTCTGGAATCTCCCCAGCTTGAGTATAGAAAACTCGCCCCATCTTCTTTTCATTTTTGCCCTTTTGAGCATTTTGGTTATTGTTCTTGTCCTGAGCTTGACCCTATTGTTGATTTTTAGGAGCCTTATGAAAATTTGGATTATACTGCTTAGGATATGGGCATTCCCTAGAGAAATGACCTGAACTTCCCACAATTGAAACATGGGTAATTGTGGCCTTGGGGTGTTGGAGCATGAACACTAGGAGCATTTGTCTGTTCTGAGTTCGGGTAAGTTATGGCAGGATGGACATTTGGTTGTTGACCTGGCTTGGAACTGCAGCGGATGATAAGGAGGACGGTTGTGGTTCACCAGATGATAAATTATCTTCTGTCTCTTTTGATTGACACCATAAGACCCAGATGGCATGCTCTTTTTCTTCTTAATTTCCTTATGCTGCCGATATTTCTCCTCTGAAGCAATAGCAATGTTAACTGCCTCATGATACATGACATTTGTGTAGATAGTCATCATGGTCTAAAGTTTGGTACTAAGACCACACATGAACCACTTCTTCTTCTTCTTGGCATCCATGTTAACATGCTCATGTGCATACTATGAAAGGTGATTGAACTTGCCCACATACTGCATGACTGTTCGATCACCTTGCTTCAAAGCAAGAAACTCATCGAGCTTCATGGCCATAACTCCATCTAGAATATAATAGGCACGGAAAGCAGTGCGGAACTCAGCCCAAGTTAACCGAGTACTAGCTGGTTGCATGGCCACAAGGTTCGCCCACCAAGCACCTGCTGCACCTCTAAGCTGTTGGGCAGCAAAAACAGGCTTCTAGAACTCAGTGCATGGAATAAGGTCAAACTTCTACTCTATGGTACGAAGCCAATCATCAGCTTCAAGTGGTTCATCAGCCTTGGTAAATACTAGTTATCGTGTATCCATGAAGTCAACATACATAGCTTCCTGCCTTTGATGATTACGACCACGATTCCCTTACATCATATTTTGATTGCTTTGAGCTAACTCCCAAAGCAACCGAGCATTATCTATGGTCACATGGACCAGTGTCATGACAGCATCAGCTAAAGTTGGCGGAATTAATGGTGGAACAGGAACACCACCCTCGTCTTGCAAAGAACCAGGAATATCTGAAGCCCGAGTAGATCTATTCATGACAAACCAAACTTTACTCACAAGCATTTATTGAAATATTAAAAGAACTTACTACAAACACATTACATTGGGTTTACTTATTTATACATAGGTCTGCACTTAAGCAAGACTACCCAGCTTGACTAGAACTCACTATATTACAACTCTACTCTTTTCCTTGATCACATCAAACCTCAGGATCGGTATCCATTCTAGAAACATTTCTGCCTTCATCATCACTTTCATTGATCACCACTACTTCTAGATCCTCTTCTTCTTCCTCTTTAGGTTCATCATCATCTACTATGATGACACCTAGGTCCATTGCATCAGCTTGAGGCTCATGATTTGGATTTAGGAGGTTGTTCAACCTATGGACTTCTTCATGCAGATTGGTATAATATTCTTCTAAGTCTTCTACATAAAACTCTAACTCATGAACTCGGGCTCTAGCTACATCTTCTCTATGCTAAGCTTCATTTCTTCCTTCCACCATATGAACTAACATACACTCACAATTCTTGTGAGCGGTGGTAAGACACCTCAATTGGTCCTATAACTTGCCCACCTGGATGGCATCCAAGGCCCTATCTCTAGTAGCCTGTGCTAACTCTGCTGAAAGCCTCTGTACCTCAGCCTAGGGATCAGGCCTAAAGCTGCTACTGCTAGCACCATCACTTCTAGGGGCAAGCTGGTGACGAGGAACTCCTTTGGGTCTAATGGACTTATGGGGCATTACCTTGGTACGAGCCATACTATAGAAAGCAAGATTTAATAACCGTAAGACAATCTAAGAAAAGTCTAAAGGGTAGTAAGAATAGGACTTATACTACTCAACCCAAACTAAGAGGGAAAGTAATTAACAAGTGGATTAATTATGATGCATGAATCGTCCTTATGAAACTTAAGCATCAAAGCTCATAAGGTACATAAACAATAGTTCTTATTATATAGGGCATAATAAGATTACTACTCCACCATACAAAACCTTTTCAATCAAATAAGGAATGGCGAGAACGAATTAAGATAAGTCGGAAGCAATTTGGACCAAATTAACAGATTAAATTTATTTGCCCCAAATCGTTTTGAAGTTTTTGTAAAACAATACTACAAAAACTTTGTAATGGTCACTGATACCATTCTATGGTAGAACCTCCTAAATTATAGGGCCCACATGCACCTGTCATTATCCAATGACTTCTGATGACTATGCATATGTCCCCGGTAACTTAAGAAGCCTGTCAGGTGTCCTCAGGAAACCCAAATCATCCACGATTTCTTCCGAGCAGGATCCATCATAGAGTCATTGCAGTATTACAATAGTTTATTCATTAATATACATCAGAGTAAAATAGCGGAAGTCTTACAATAACTTAGTTACAAAACAGTTGTTTCACAAACTAAGTATGATTATTATTACAAACCATAGTAGTGGAGTAGCTTAGTAACATAAAACAAAACATGCAATAAAAGTGCCCTGCCCAAGGACCACACATTTACTTGACATCTTCGATTTGAACAACAGTCATGCATCATAGTCCAAGATAGACCTGCCCATGAGGCTCACCTGCAACAAGGGTTAACGAACCCTAAGTACAAAAGTACTCAATAAGACTAAACCGACATATAAACAGAGAAAACTCAGGAATGCAGGCTTGGGGGTTCAAGGTAGGGCTTTAGCAAGAATCAAAGTTCTTTTGTGTAAAAGCTCTCTAACAAGATTCTTCCTTTCAACATATAACCCTCATTAAGATCATATATGAATCTACCATGATCTGTATTGAGATCATGAACTTCATATCAACCCTTTCTCAAATCTTCCTCAAGTTTCATTTATTAACTACGATGATGGACAGTGAGTTGAGTCTCCATAACCGAGGAGCAACGATGATTCGAACCGATTATAACCTAGCTGGGGATTCCCAACCACACGACATATGCAGGTCCCCGACCTACATATACCAACCTACCCTCAGATCCTTTAAACAAGAATGGGTCCACGCCACCCGAGAATACAGTACTCCACCAATCCAGCCCATGGCCACATGGGTACACGCTACTCTCACCATCTCTCCACTCCCAGTGCCTGAGTAGCCATTCTCATAATAGAATAGCCAAGTTAAGGCTTACCAGGGTATGTGGCTAGTACTACAAAGTCTCACCTCATGCAATTCAACAATGGACGATTCTTAACCGACACAGGTGAAAAGAACCCGCTCACAAGACATCCATGTCTTGTGGCTCTCATACACCGAGTCCGCCCGGTCTAGAATTATTACTCCATAAGATTATATCTCATGATAACATAAATACCCAATCTTACCCAAAAATCCATTTATATCTCACAGGTGACAGGTAATCACCCGACTTCTATCGGTCTAAGCATGGCTAAGCATAAGTAGGCATTCCCGAATTGAAACTAGTAACAAGGTTGATATGGAAAAGCAAGGTTGTTAATGCACCAATTAGGTTTCCACTCAACTCCTAATCACTTAATGTAGTATTGAAAAGTAAAAGCGATATAAATTTGTAAAACACAAGGTAGGTTTAAATGCATCCAGGGCTTGCCTTGATTGTTGGAAAAGTCTGGTTTTGGAGATGTTCCATAGATATCAAACCCGACCTCAACAGGTGGATTAACTCCCTCAACAACTTGGTTGGCTACCACGTTCTCACTTTCATTCACTACACATTGTAATAATGCCATGTTTAAAATGATGCGAGATATAAAACATGATGCTTGACGATGGATTCAAAAGTTAATAATGTTAATACAACTTTCCTTCGTGATGTAGTTACAAGCCAAAAACTAACTAAACCTTTTATAAACTCAAACACTTACTTTAAATGCCAAGGATCATTTTACGCTTATGACCCAAGGTCATCACTCAATCCCCAATTCAAACAAAACCTAAGTCATTAAGAGTTAATATTTGTTTTTATTAATTGAACAATTAATTCAAAATTATGAAATAAATCAACTTTCTCCAAATGAGCTCAAAATTTTTGTTAAGGCTCATCACATGATAACTAAGTGGCAAAACAATTTTCATAATTTTTGGATAAATATTTAAGCCTAGAAAAATCATGGAATCCCATTTATTAATTAATTTAAGCATTTTTATCACATTCAAAATATACTGAAAAGTAACATTTAATATTTTTCCTAAAAAGTATACATCTCAAAGAGGTCACACAAAAATTGTCATAATTTTTGGAGCTCTATTTAATTCTACACAAAATAAACAAATCATGGCACTATTTAACCATTCCTGAAAAATAGAAAATTCATTTTCAAACAAACAGTCACTGATAGGATGTCGACGTCTATCGAGTTGGAGCCGGTGCTTCTCCAAAATGATGGTTCAAACTTTCTACCTTGGTCAATACATGTACTCAATGCTTTTAGAGACATTAGTCCTCTTATTGAGCATATTGTGGATGCAAGCATACCTCTTTCTATAGTTGATTAGAGGAACTACAAAAATTTGTCAAAAGAGGAAGAGATATGCGTGCAACTCAATGCTCAAGCTATTAATATTATTTTGAGTACATTGAGTGTAGAGGTTCAAGATGAGGCAATCTTCAATGGACAACCACCTCCTGAGAGTGCTCATCTCATTTGGACTAGACTTTTTGATTTATATGGAAAATCCAAATGTGATGATTGGAAAGTATGTCCATTGTGTCATCATACAGCGAAGAAGCCTCACAAGACCTCAAGAGCGCCGAGCTAGAGCAAGAAGTGCAAATAGCGCATGACCTGTGGTCTGCCTGCATGTATCGGACATGTCCGATATGGCCAAGGCAGTAGACCAGCAAGCAGCTGTTTGCAACGATGCTCAAGCCCGATGATGACCAAGTGATGAGTCAACCTCAGTATCTCATGATACTCATCACTTGTGTCTCATGGCCAAGCAAAGCAAGAAAAAGAGTAACAAGAAAGATCAAGAAAAGGAGAAAGCACAAGTAGATGATCAAGATGAGAGTGATGTTGAAGTTGAAGACAACTACAACCTTGATCATCTCAACCGCAAAGACAAGTTCATCATCATGAAGATAGTTGAAAAGAATGATGAGCTTGAAGAAGAGATTAAGAAGCAAGAGCAATCACTTCAAAAGGAAGAATTATTTCTCATCTCTAAAATGGAAGAACTAAAGGCTCTAAGTGAAAGGTATGAAAAATTGTCAATTGAGCATGCTTTAGTTACTAACTCCTCTTCTAGTGTTTCACAACTAGAGAAGGAAAACTTTGAGCTCAAGGCAAGGTTAGATGAACTATCAAGCAAATATAATGTGCTACAAGCAAACTATATTCATCTAAAGTGCTCTCATGATCAAGTAGTAGAATCAAGCCTTATGCTTGAGGTGGCTCATGAGGTTATGATCACATCGGTAAAATTTTCTCAACCTCTCACACATTCACTCACTAGTACACCATCTCAATCAAATATTTCTTGTACTAATGAATGTGCTCCTCAAGCAAGCCAATCTTCAATTGAGCTAAACCTCATAGAAAACATAGAGCTCAAAGAAGAGGTGGAAAGATTAAAGAAAGATGTGATTCGGTTGAAGGATAAGGAGAAAGCACAACCTTCTCAAGATAACCATGATAACATGGTGAAGAAGCTTGAGAAGGGTTCAAACCTTGCTTTTTCCAAAGCCCAACAAAAGAATCACATCTCAAGCAAGGCCAACACAACCAAGAGCAAGAAACATGGAAAAAGGATGTGCTATGGTTGTGGATCATATGGACATGAGTGGGCTATGTGTCTACACAAGAGTTGGGCCGACAAGTGTGAAGCGGCCAAACAAAAGGAATCTAACAAGTTGTCCAACCAAAAGAAAAGTGATGGACAAAACACTTGTCTCATGAGCAAGAAATCAGGGCATCCCACCAAGAAATGCCAAATGTACAAAGAGGCAAGAAAGAAAGCCCAAGTTGCAACAAGAAGATGCTATGGATGCAATGAGATGGGCCACGAGGTTGATAGATGTCCATACAAGCAAAGCAAGCATAGAGCAAACAAAGGCCACATATGCTATGCTTGTAGAAGAAAGGGGCATCTAAGCTATGAATGCCCAAATGGTAACGCTCCTAAGCCAAACACATATGTTTATAATGATAAGCTTAGGAAGACCACAAATGGGGTTAGCACTAGCAAGGTGATGTGTTCACCATAAACTAGTGCTAAAGCCATTTGGGTGCCTAAGCACTTGTTGACTAACTCAAAAGGACCCAACAAGAGTTGGGTACCAAAGTGTGCTTAGGTTAATGATGTAGGTACTTGGTGATGAGATGAAGTTCTTGGGCTGGTTGAGCAAGCAATTTGACAATATTCACTCAATCTATCAACCAATTCTTATCATAATCCCTTATATGGTTGACCCAAATATAATTCAATGAACATATCATATATTTCATCCTCACCATTGGTAACAAGTACCTAAACCTTTTAGGATAGCCACTTTGTTCGTTTCTTGTTCTATAGCTCACAAATAGGTACATTTGTGAAATAATGAAAGTGGTTAATTAGATTCAATAAAAAAAGAATATGACTTTGCCATATGATGCTTTTAACGGCTTTGTAGTAAACTAATTCATTTGTTGAGGTGCAAGTTTACAATAAATACTAGAGCTAAATGAAGAATTACAAGCAGTGAATTAATTGGTTTTGTCCTGAACCTATCGGACGTGTCCGGTATTACTATCGGACGTGTCCGGTATGGCCAGGGACAGAAAGAAAGTGTTTCTATTATGTGTATTTCGGACATGTCTGGTATACCTACCGGACGTGTCCGGTATTGTAGGAACCAAAACACTAATTGGATAAGCAACTGAGTTTTTGACCCATATATTTTCATATATCCTCAATTTACTCAGAAGCTTGTGGTTTACCAAAACTAAGTGGATTCTAAGCATCTCTTGTACTCAAATTTACTTATGGCAATTTATTTGGTTTTGGTCCAAATAGAAAATTGACTCCCAAATTCTTAATAGAATAAAGTGCTTGTTGAAAGTCATTCAAATTACATGAGGCACTTATTTAGGGGGAGCTAAATTTCTATTTTTCACCATTGTGGACTAATAAATTTATCTAGCATTCTTTGTAGTTCTTTGGATGAAAATGTATCTAGCGTGATTATTTGGCAATTGAGGTCAACATAAAGATCATCATGCTATTTATCTTCTTAGTGGTATTCTTGTGGGCTCAAGGCAAAGGTATGTGTTTACATACATACATTGTAAGTGCATCTAAGGCCCTTTATATTTTAGAATGTGCATTTGAGTGACATAGGAGAGATATTTTTCAAAATCCATAACTAGTATGTGTAGGTGGTGTGAATTTGAAAAACTATTTGAATCTTGGTCTTTGTGACCTAGCCTTGTCATGTGATGATTATAGCTCTCCTTGATTGTTGGATTGGCTAATCACACATGACATGACTTTCTTAAGTCCACAATCTACTATGTCTCACTCTATCTCTCTCAAGTAAGCGAAATCTTGTATATGCCAAATATTTGGAAAAGAGAAAATCATTTTATGGCATTGGATAAGGAAAGTGATGATACTCGGTTTGGATCAAGATTATATACCTTTTTGGACTAAGAAATAACAGAAAAGGGGATTGGAAGAGAGAAAACACTTTTTGGAATTATTTGAGCCAGCCCGCGTATATCGGACGTGTCTGGTATTCTACCGGACGTATCTGGTATGAGCGGGACTATAAAACCAGACGTACCCCTTCGGCCCAGACTTGTCTATCTCCTTCCAACCAACCCTGTCGGCACTCTTCTCCTCACCTAGGGCGACCGAGACTTTCACCAACAAAATAGAGAGAAGGAGATCGCATTGGAGAAGGCTTGCATCAAGATTGAAGGCCCGAGGATTTGGATTTCTCATCGCCTTCTCATCTCTTCTCTTAAGGTACCCTAATCACGGACCTCGTCTGATCTACATGGTTAATGCTTAATATTGAAATTCCTTCAGTGAATATGCTACATTGGTGATATAGAAGTAATGCCCAAAGTTTGGAATTGATCCATGATGGTTTGAATCTAGGAACCCTATTTAGGGTTGCTGGGTGCCCATATCAGACGTGTCCAGTATGCTACCGGACGTGTCTAGTATGGCCCAATAGAGCAGACCCACTGCTCCCTTTTGATTCAATCCAAGCATAGAATTGTTTGTTAGGCTTAGCTTCTTTTGTATCTACGTTTTGCAAACTTATTGACAGTTGTGTGTCAAAATGGATGTAAAACCATGGATCAAAGATTCTACGTCTAAATTGCAATTTGAGATTAAATTTTGGGCATGTATCTGAAATTTCTTGAAAATCCCTGGATACAAGACAACAGTCATGAGTGGATGACAGGAGCTGAGGTCCAAGCATAGGCATGATCCTGCACTTGAAAAGTATAAGAAGGAAAGATAGGAAATGCATCCTGGATTCAAGCCAACCAGCAGGAGGTCTACCAGAGCAGCCTCTAGTGCAACACCTCAGTATGTAGAGGGGTCAGGGAGCTCTTCTTTTGACACTAACACTAATGAGTTCAGAGTGGAGTCCAGAGAAGAAAGAAAGAGGAAGAGCACTGATAGAGGCTCAGAAGGTGACAGCTCAGATGAGGAGTAGGAGATTGAGGAGGAGCAAGCAGTACCTCCAGCTTAGCACCAGCCTAGTCAAGGTATGCATTATGGTCTTCTTGAGACACGTCCACCCAATGTGCCCTCTTATGTTCCCAGAATTGACTACAGGGGAAAGGGTATGACCAGGAAAGCTAGAGATGAGCGAAGGGTTGATCCGAGAAGCTTACCTAAGGTTCAGTATGATCACCACTTCTAGGCAGCTTTTCACCTTGACTTCTACTCTAGTGTGATTCTCACCAGGAACCTAGTTATTGCTAGGTCTCAGTGGATTGACTAGCAGTATGTTAGAGAGTTGCAGAAGGCCTCAGTTGATCATGCCATTGCTATTTGCCAGCACACTAGGGTTTATGAGATCATGGAGTTCTAGCATGACTAGAACACAGAGGTAGTAGCTCAGTTTTATGCTACTCTGTTCGTTGAGGAGGATGAGAGGCAGATGCACTGGATGCTTGAGGGCCAGTGGTACAGTGTAGATTATGAAGTGTTTGCCGCTCAGCTTGGCTTCTTAGAGGATGACCTCTAGAGAGACAGGATTCACACCGAGCAGGTGTTACCCCCTGAGTAGCTTGCCTATATGTATCCACCAGGAGGTGAGAGAGGAGCAGTGGGGAAGGTTCTAGGTCTTCACCCTACCTATAGATACCTAGACAGGATGTTTAGGAAGACTATTGACTGCAAGGGTGGAGACAAGGGCAACATTGCAGATTATTCCAAGAACCTACTCCATAGGATGGCACCTGATGCTCGGCCCTTCAGCTTGTTTGACTTTATTTGGTCCAAGATCAGGAGTGTGGGAGAGAGGCCCCTCAAGGGCTATGGTTTTGCTCCTTATATCATGTATATGATTGAGTAGGTGACAGGGCACACATTCGAGTATGATAAGATTTGCAAGGCCCTAAAGATTATTGTAGACTTGCCTGAGATAGGGTTACCTCCAGCAGGTCTAGGAGGAGGAGTAGGTACAGCTGAGGTAGATGCACCTAAGAGTGGTGCAGCAGTAGGAGCTTCACCTCCACCATGTGCTCTTTCACGTTCTTCTTCACACCGTGGCAGTCCTCCCTCGCCTATCCATAGGCTTTTTAGCTCCATATTTGGGATGTGTCGGGACATACAGACTAGGCAGTAGAAGGAGAGGGAGGCTAGGAGGAAGGATACTCAAACCTTGAAGCAAATTGCTTCTAGGCTTGAGCTTGATCCTCCTAGGTCTCCACTATTAGATGAGGTAGCTAGTGAGCCTGTGACTAAGGAGCAACAGTAGGCCAGATATGACAGAGAGTATGTTGAGTTCCTTCAGAGATAGTAGTAGCAGGCACCTGAGCACCCTAACACTCTACCACTTTAGGCTCATGTGCCTACTCACTCTCAGCCACATCCTAGTACTACAAACAACTATGCTACAGACTGGTGGAGTGACCTCACTGGTGGTGGTGGCTACTATGGCTCTAGTGGCTATGACCCATCTGGTGCGGGTGGTTCTCATCTAGCTAGTGTTACATGCTCAGATGATGAGGATGCTGGTAGAGATGATGATGATAATGAGTGATCTTAGCTTTCAGTGACAGCTTGTAGCCCCTTTGTCCTTAGTATGTCATTGTTGGACCTTTGTGGTGATAGATGACAAAGGGGGAGAGAGATTGATTAAAGCTTCAAGATAGTTTCATTTGCTTATCTTTGTACCTGAAGATATGTACTGTAGGCTGTAGTTTCTTGTTTTTGAGCTTCATTGATGTATCTTGGATTTGAGATAGATTGTATCATGTGAGAGATGAGACTTACTTATGCTTTATCTATGTATCTCTTGAGACATGATCTTTATTTATATATTAGTGGCTTGTGGACTTGAGAAATTTTGTAATGAGTACTATGTGTGAATTACATGTGTTATATTTATTTTCATAAGGACTATGCATGCTAGAATGAAAATATTTGATGTGATGCTTTTATATTTATTCTTGTGTGATATATCTTGTCATATGCATCACGGTTTCACTTTGTCACACACACATGCACCCCACAGATGCAATGATTTAGGGGGAGTCTCCTATATGTTTTAGTATGTGCAATTGACATTTGAGGTTATTTTGTGAATTCTAATCATAAGCACATATTAAGGGGGAGCCTCTCATAAATCATTGAACTCAAAAGTTTAAATGTTTATATTCTTTTGTAAGCTTTAATCAAGTTGTCATCAATCACCAAAAAGAGGGAGATTGAAAGTGCATCTAGCCCTTTAGTGGTTTTGGATGATTGAATGACAACATGATTAAAGGACTAACCCATTTGCTAAGTGTGGACAGGTAATAGGTTATCTCACAGGTACTTAATGAAAGCCAAAATGATGTGTTGTTGTGTAAACAATCTAGTTCAAGCACAAGACAACAATGCAAATGGAATTCTTGCAAAGGCTTAATTATTGTGGGATTTCCATGTACTATGTGAAAGCAAGCTTGTAAGAATTAATTAATGAGACATAAGGGATTGCATATGGATTGGTCTCATATTTGAAGCTTGCTAAATTGAAATGAAAAGATAACAATACATGAATGAATGATTCAACACAAGATGTGACTTGATGGCTTGAGATGGTGAAGATAGCAAGGAAAGGCTTCGAGGTACTAAGCAAGGGTGAAGGGCAAGCGATGGCTTGGCGGCCGAAGAACCTAGCTAGGGTGAAGAAGGAAGTACTTGCATTTAGTTGAGGTACTAATCAAGCTATGATGGCCACGTTTATGTAGAGGATCAAATCACTATTGGAGTGTTTGATGGAAGTGACTTGATACATTTGGGATTATTCAAATTTGATGAATGGAATCAAGTCACATGCTCAAGATGGATATGCTCAAGTGAAAAGATCATTATCAACATGTTAGCACCCCTATTTGATGAAGATTGAAAGAGATGGCATCAATTCAAAATAGATCAACTCAAGTGGTATAAAGTTATTTTTCCTTTTATCTTGAGTTTAATAGGTATGCCGTACTATTAAGAGGGATGCATCATGTTGATAGATAATGTTTCATAAGTGCTCAAGCCAACCCATGTGATTTTTGAGTATGTGAGCGACAAAAGAGCTAACTTTATTTTTGCTGGTCTGGCAATACCGGACGTGTCCGGTATGTGCCCAGAAGTGGTAAAATTGTTGTTCTCAGGTTGTTTCGTCAGGAGTTCCATTGTAGGTCGGGAGTTCCGACGGTCAGGAGTTCCGGCAATGGTCGGGAGTTCCAACATCTTGCACTTTAACTAACATTGGAGGGTTCACTATCCTGGTCATACCAGACATGTCCGGTATTCTACCGAATGTGTCCGATATGCATGACTAGAGGCCAATGGCTAGTTTTCAAAAGCCTTGAGGCTCGGGAGTTCTGACGTGAGTCAGGAGTTTCGATGGTCGAAAGTTTCGGCATGTGTCGAGAGTTCTGACACCTTGCTTACTTTAACTCAGTTACATGGTTTTCAAATATACTGAGGGTCGGGAGTTCCGACGTGAGTCAGGAGTTCTGATGCCTCACAACTTCACTATAACTTAGTTACCGTTGGCGTAGTGTAAGTCATACCGAACATGTCCGGTATACATACCGGACGTGTCCGGTATTGCAATGGCTATAAAATGGCTAGTTTTTCCAAGGGGGCTATAAATACCCCCAAGCCTCCACCTTTGGAGGCTGCTGATACACACACATGTTTTTGAGCCTTGCCAACTCTCCCAACCCTCTCTTAGTGAGTGATTAATCAAATTTGTCAAATCAAATTGTGGGTTGAGTGAAATTCAAAAAGATAGCAATCCAACCACTTGAGCACTTGTGCATATTGTCAATCTCATGATTTGCATTTGTTACTCTTGGACTCTTTGGTCCTAGATGGTTAGGCGTCACCGGAGAGCACCTGAGAGATTGTGGTGTGCCTCCGAAAGTTTGTAACGGTTAATTCCGCTATCTCGGAAGCATCTAGTGGAAGGAGGAAAAGGAGTTGGAAAAGACTTTGGCTAGAGTGACCTTTGTGGTACCCTCTAGGGCTGACCTTCACTGGGTCACCCGCAGCCCCCTCAATGGAGAGTAGGACTCGAACGAGTCCGAACTTCAGTAAAATAAATATCATGTCTCAATTTACATTTCATTCGATATTTGTGTTACTCTAGCTCTTGTGCAAGTTCTCTGTGTTGACTGTCATCTCCAGTAGATTCCTACAGTTTGGTTTGAAGATAGAAATTGAAGGGAGCAAGTTTGGGGCTGTTCTGCAGAAATCGTGTATATCGGACACGTCCGGTATTGATCACTATGTAGGTTGTTCTGCAGAACATGTGCATACTGGACATGTCCAGTATACCTACCAGACACGTCCAGTATTTCCTGCCTGTGCTAAATATATTCATTCTCTGTTCTAACTTTGTGTTGCAGGGTTGTAGCTTCTAGATATATTCTTTATACCTTGTATACTCTATGGCTAACTTGTGAGGGGTGGTACTACTCTTTATTTGGAGTTTCCATTTTGGAAACTCTCTTTACTAATCATTTCTGCATTTAAAGGTGTTAATTTTCAGAAACGCCTATTCACCCCCCTCTAGGAGACATCCTAGGTCCTTTCAAAATGTCAAGGATCATTTTACGCTTATGACCCAAGGTCATCACTCAATCCCCAATTCAAACAAAACCTAAGTCATTAAGAGTTAATATTTGTTTTTATTAATTAAACAATTAATTCAAAATTATGAAATAAATCAACTTTCTCCAAATGAGCTCAACATTTTTTATGAAGGCTCATCACATGATAACTAAGTGGCAAAACAATTTTCATAATTTTTGGATAAATATTTAAGCCTAGAAAAATCATGGAATCCCATTTATTAATTAATTTAAGCAATTTTTATCACATTCAAAATGTACTGAAAAGTAAAATTTAATATTTTTCCTAAAAATTTTACATCTCAAAGAGGTCACAAAAATTTTCATAATTTTTGGAGCTCTATTTAATTCTACACAAAATAAACAAATCACAGCACTATTTAACCATTCCTGAAAAATAGAAAATTCATTTTCAAACAAACAGTCACTGACAGAGTGACCCCACTCATCAGTGGGAGCAGCGCGACATTGAGCCTCTAACCGGCGTGTTCTCGCCGGCGGCGAGGTCTCCGGCGATGGGACTCAGACCAACATGACCTCCTTGACATTGCGCACACACCAGTGGCGTGGGTTGAAGCTCTAGGTCACTGAAGCGACCCTGCCGGCGATGATGGTGGCTTAGTGGAGCACAGCGGACGTGTGCCTAGTGATCTACAACTTCACCGGCGTACAAAGATCTTCGGCATACTCAGCAACTACTAACGGACATAACCGAGCCCTTAATTGAACCCCCAACACTCTACAATGCAAGCAGCGACGAGCATAGCGGCACGACAGAGTAAAACTCACCGGCATCCCGTGGTAAGGTGGCTATGGCATGGTAGAGGTTAAAAAGACCGCACAGGCATGATCAGTAGCTTACCCCGAAGCTGATGCGCCCAAGAACGACGGCTGCGGCGAGTTGGAGCTAAGTCCTCGACGTTGGAGACGATGGCGGCGGCGTGTACTCGTGGTGAAGCTCCATTCTAAGTAAAGCAGCCGACCAAACGATCAACGATCAAGCTCATGAGCATCATGAGAGAATGAAGATCAAGAAATAGCAAAAGTTGAAGCAAGAATCCCACCCGAACTCCCTATCCACGGTAGAACTGATCTCAGCAGAGCCTTGCCGGAGTTGGAGAAGACGGGGTTATGCCGGGCAAACCAAAGGGAAAGAAGCTGGGCAGGTGGGTGATCTGGAGGTGCTAAGTGATGGCGATCATGGTGACATGCTCAGTTGAGACTAGGAGGGCTCAATGGCTCTAGCGAGAGCTCATCGAAGCAAGGCGGCGCTGACGGGAAAAACAGAGGACTGAGACAACATGTAGCAGCTTCCCCATGCCAGCGCGAAGCAGGAGGTGGCAACGGCCGCGCCTGGAAGCCGATAGAAGCTCACCGACGGTGAGAGTCTGCCTGCTTGCACTGTTCCAACTATTTACCAAATTGCCACTCGCTTTATTTCTCAAATTTGTATGGAAACTCAAAAATATCCAAAAATAACAGTTGTCCCAAATTCAAAGTTCTACAACTTTGCTTTAATAACCATACCCAAATTCTATCTAGATTTGAAAATGCAAGTTTGAAATCAAAAGGGGACACTTTAAGAATTTATCCCCTTTCAAATTACTCCAAATTTTACATAACAACTTTGAAAACTCTAAAAACCAACTTTGTACACATTGACAAGCTCTACACTTTTCCTTTTAGGCTCAACCCCAAAATGTGCTTAGATTTTGAATTAGGTTTTCTAGGGTAGAATTTAAATGCTGGAAATTAGGGTTTTTGGAAATTCCAATTCAATGCTAAGGTTTTGAACCTGATTCATCCATACAAGTCAACACATATAATCATAAAAGTAAACTTGTTTTAGTGAATGCATATCAAAGTTTTCACTAACTCAAAAATAATGTGCAATGCATATAATGACATGGCATATTTTAGTGTTTAAAACACCTGAGGTGTTATAGCGGGTGAAGATGAGTTGTAGGTGTGCGCGCATGCGATGGAGGGGAAGGGCCCAGAGTGGGCCATCGAGCAGGCCGTGATGGCGGGCTTCTTGTGCGAAGGAGGGAAGGGAGGGAGGCGTGGGGCTGGGCTACCAGCAGGATCTAGGCCGAAATGGAGTGCAGGTGAAAAATAGAAAAAGAATCCTTTTCAATTTCTAGTTTTCAAATCCAAGCCAAAATTCAAATAAGTTTGAATTATTAACTCCAATAACTTAGCCCTACACTCAACCAAAATCATATACTTTAGCATGAATGCAATCAATCATGTTTCTAAGCCTTATAATTAATTTTAATTAGCCAAAAATTATTACTTTACCTAGGTTATAATGCATCAAAAATTAAGTAAATGCTCAAATTTTAATAACTACATTACAAATGAATTTTTAGGGTGTTACATTCCTTCACTCCACAAAATCCACTGAGGCATCTCCAAGCCATAGCAACACAAAAGTGGTGGCTGGTATGCATAGGGGTGGTTCTCTACACAGCACAAGATGGGTGGCCCCCTCCCGTTGTAACCTCCTCTGCTGGAAGCCGGTGTTCTTCTCGCGATAGCACCCTAGGATGGTGCCAACCACTAGGAGGAGTTGGAGCTAGATGTAGCCATGGAGTAGTTAGGGTTCAAAGTGCTGCACACTCTGAGTGAAGAGGTTAGCCTAGGTCTTTTGTCTACGCTTTTGCCTCCCACCAAGGCGCCAAAACGTCCTTCAAAACCCTCAGACTCTAGCCAAAATGAAATGTTGTGTCACCGTCGGTTTAGGGTACTATCCACTTGTAGAAGAAGGCCTATTTTGGATCCTCTGTGCTTACATAGAGGTGTACACATGGACCACAATCAAGGCCAACTAATTCAATTAACAGTTCAAAAGAAGTAATAGTTCAATGATTATGTAGTACTCATACATACTAATCTAGAGGTTTCATCAGTACATATAAACTTCACTAACATAAAAGTTTCACAAATTCTAAGACTTAATGTTGGATGGGTAGGCAGTTGCTGAGGTACTCAATTGGTTGATGCAGCCCCAAAAGCCAGAGGTAGTGAACCATAATGAAGATGACAACATCTCCGTCCATGGACACATTGTATGTATAAAGTATGTCTACTTCTTGTCTAGTCCTACAAAGCATAAAAACTCTCCACAAATAGGGTCTTGAATGATTCTTGTCAAATTTTGTGGTCCGAGAAGGTGACGAACAGCGGCTTCAACAATCAACAGTCGGTCCGGGTGAATGCTCTATCCCCAAGTAGCAAACAACATCATCTGGGGTCCTGGTGCCATCCCTAGCCGCCAAAACGCAAGGATGCTCGCATTGAAATGACTTCTTCCAAAGTAAGACATCTATTGCAATGAAGAAATTCCCAATATGAATAGAACTGATACCAAACCCAAAACCAATTGGAACCAAATGCTAATAGGGGGTGATCGAATCCATCTAACCTTCATGGGGCATTGTACACTACAATAATGCAAGGTGCTTGAGGCAGGGCAAGTATAGGCGATGGGTCAAAATGAAGATGAAACAATAGGTGGAGAGAATGAGCATGAAGCAACAATGGTGGGGAGAACTAGTGGATTCGTATTGGGGGTTTTAGTTGGTCGAACTATCACAAAGGCACCGACAGGGCCTGAGGGGAGTTGGGAACGAGCTAAGCGCTTCTAGGTTTGTTGCCAAATGGATGGTCCAAATTGATCGATAGCGAGAACGGACGGCACAGGATAAGTTAAATAGTGTCGGTATTAAGTAGACCATTGCCACGCTAATCCAACCCTATAATACGGCGATTGTCAGCGGTTAAACTGCCTTAGATTCTCCTAGAAACAATAGCAACCGTACATGATATTTTTTTCTTTTCATTCACAAATATATAAAAAAAACAAAAAAACATTCGTCGAGAGATCAAATTCGTGCACTGGCATTTTAAAGTAGTATTGGAAAGAACTTCCTTTGCATTTCATATAAAAAGGTGGCATTCAAGAGATCAAATCTGCACGAATAGAATTTTTTTCATTGATTCATTATGTATATGTAACATATAGATACAATTTGGTCTAGTATATGATTATACTCGTCCAGTAGCATAATAACTAACCTAAACTATTAAAACTACTTATACTAACTATAAACTACTTAATCTAAACATATGATCCTCTCGCTCGCTTGGAAGGAGGCGACACAAAGTTAGTGTCTTCGTCGTCTTCAGTGTCGGCATCATCCTCGTCCTCATCCTCCTCCTCTGGGTCCTCCTTCTTGAAGCTCCATGGAGGACTATAATCAGAAGACCTCCAGTCGTCAGAGGAGACGTCCTACATGGAGGATTGGTGGGCTGGCAAGTCATCCTCACTGGACGATGGGCTATAGGGAAACTTGATGGGGCTATCTAACATTTTCTTTGTTGATTGGAAGAGTAGGGGTGATGGAAGAAGAAGAGGGGTCATTTCAGAAAGCACCAGTGTAACACCCCAGGTGTTTGTCACCAGTTAAGCAATGGGTTTAAGCTCAACCTTGACATGTTAAGTGGTGATGGAGATGTTAGGTCAAACATATGAAAATGAGCCACCACTTAAACTTGGACCATGCACCATTGCTTACATGTTGCCTTTTCTAAAAAGTATGATTGAGTAATGCTGGATGTACTTGTTTCATGTGTCGCTCATCAATATCCATCTATATTGATCCATGGAAAAGTTTCATGATGTTTGGAATCAAAGTCACATGAAATGATAAGTCATATCTTTGCATGAATTGCTTTATCAAGTGGATGGAAACCTATGAAGCCAACCAAACCTTGGTATCTTGCTCAAACAACTCTACTTACACTCATGAACAAAAGTTATGAAGGGCTCATGTTGACTAGGTGGCTAGAAAATGCTCCAATAGATTAAAAAGGGTGATTTAAGCTTTATAGTGATGCTACTTTGATTTGGTTTGAACTGTAGCTTAGAGTGTTTGCATGGCAGTGGACCTAAATAAAAGTTGGAGTACATGTTATGTACAACAAACTTTATGTTTGGACCAAGAGCTAGATCAGCGTGTAAGCAAGTCAAACAGAGGCTCAAAGTTGCAATGCGCTGTTGTTTTTGGACTTCGCAAATTTGGCTGTGTTGGAGCTGATTTCAATTTCATGTACCCATATTTGGTGAATTTTAGTTTGCAAACCATTTTGAATCTAGCCAAACTCCTTTAATAAAAGTTGGAGTACTCTTGTATCTGTACACAACGGTGTAATCGGTGGAACAAATCATCTATCGGTTTAGGAGATATGATGGGAGGAAATTGGAGCTTCAGTCGTATTTTTGAGGTGGTATTTCAATCCTTCAGACATTGAAATTGAACCAGCAGGGGGATGCCATGGCCGACCGACTTCAGGCACCACAGGCCGCGTGCCTCGTCTGTGCTAGCCTCCCTTGTCGCATGAGCGCCACCTCGCCTCGCTCTCCTCATCTTGGACAGCAGAGCATCCTCCATCCTCCCTCCTGCCCTCTCCATTTTCCTCCTCCGCTCTGCTGCCAGGGACATGGCGGGCACACCCATGGCTGCCGCAGTAAGGCCCTACCCCATCCACTCTCGCTGCTCGTCACCTCCAACCCTCTAAGCACCTAGTTCCATGCCCCTCCTCATGCCGTCCCCTAGCCAGCCTAGCCGGAAAGTATCACCGCCGAGGCTATGCCCGTCAGCCGCTGTGTCCTGCCACTGCCGAGCGGCTGCTGGCTGTAGCCGGCCAAGGCCAGAGCCAAGAGTGGCCATGGCTGGCCATGGCCCAAGTCAGCCATCCCTTTCCTCGTCACTGCCGGCCGTCAGCTGCCCAGAGCCCGACCTCCCCGGCGCCTCTTCCCTGCTCTGCTCCATTGCTGTGATGTATAGAGACAGCCAAGGATTGCGCGCATGAATTAGAAGAAGTTGGAGGGTCTAAATGTGAAGCTGTGACTCTATTGAACAGTGCCAAAAAGGATCCATTTGTTGGGGTTTAATTTGACAAAACTGCAGGGTCCCCGATGCAAGATTTATATTCCTTTTCTTTTGATTTTGGCAGATTTGGATTATCAACTTTGAAAATTCATAGTAATTAGTAGGAATATCGTAAAATAGTAAATGAGTACTTTTTCGAGTCCTTGCAAAATTTTCTATGCAGTAGATCAATAATATTACATGTTTTAGTTTAAAGGTTTAGCTGTAAAAATAGATTTAGGCAGTTAGGTTCTTAATGCTAGTCATGTCTTGTCTTTTTTATAACTGCAGTTATTTTACTCCAATGAATGTGAAATTTTTATGGAGTGTTACTGATGTGATTAGTGATCTCTGGTAAAAATTTCAGTATTTTAGGCTTGATAGTTTAAGATCTATAAAAATAACAAATTACCTGTATTGCCTTACCCCTATTCTGAATAGGTCTGCAAGATTAAATTAATTGGCTTAGTTAGGTTATGAATCATGACCGGATGATAATACATGAGTTGTAGTACTTTTATTAAGCTTTTCAAAAAGCTAAATATCATGATTTTTGGTTAAGTAGATCTTGAGTTATACTTGCTTAAATATCAGTGGCTGTTTCTGCCCAAACTCTGACAGGGTTACCTTGTTGGTATTGTGGGGCCTTCTTAATTGTAGAATTAGCTTTAGGTGTTTACAACAAAGTTGTTTAGAATTTGATAATATTTCTAAAAAGTCTAGAACCACATTTATTAGACATGTATAACTCCATTTATAGCTGTTTAAAGTGGCATGTCAGTTTCTGTCTATGTTTTGGACAGAGATGCAATTATTGAATTAATTGACCCTTATAACTGTAGAATCATCCTAATATGAGAATAAGAAAGTTGTAGGTAACTTCCTAAGATTTTCAAAAAGTTATGGTTCATGTTTGTTGGAGGTATAGAACTCCAGTTATGCTTCTCTGAAGTTACTATTAGTTTTCTGTACCACTATTGTTGGGTTGCATTTACAGTTTTGCTTGTGCAATTATTTTCGTGGTGTAAATGATGTTTGCTATGGTTGTAGTGAATACAAAAGTTGTAGCAAATTTCATGATCTTGCTTGTGTTCAAATTGTAAGGTCATAGGCCAGATAGCGTAGGAGTTACATGACTTTTAAGTCTTCTATCAGGTTTTGATTGTATTCTAAGCAGATCTGAAAGATGCTAGTGTTTGATCTAGTTAGGATTTAAATGAGCTTTTGGTGATAATAACAAAGTTGTAGATAATTCATGTATCTAGCTTCTGTTAAAATTTGGTGGTATTTGGTTTTGTGGTTTGTGAGTTATGCCTGTTTAAAGTTGGGTTATAGAATTGATTGCTCTCTGTCAATTGTGGACCAGTTTCTGTAATTGGTTATATTTAACTTAGTTAACTTGCGAATCATGCTAAGATGATTAAAAATGAATGGTAGACAATTTCTTAAGCTTTCCAAAATGTCTTCTTGTAAGTCATTTGGATTTGTGTAACTCCAGTTATAGCTAAATCTTGTAGCTGCTGTTTGCATGTCCAGAAATTGGCAGATTCCAATTATAGTGTTTGCTTGTATATTGTTAAGTGTGACTTATGCCTTGAATGATGACTGAGTTAGAGCACCTGAGATCTTAGGAAACTTGTGTCATGCTTGGTGTTGTCGTCTTCTTTGCTATCGTGGGATGATAAATTGTGCGATATTTAAAGTAGGCAATGCGAAGTGCGTGTGCATGTTAATGTAACCTTGTGCTTGTCTTACTTACTGCATGCGATGCATTGTCTATTGCACTTCCATGTATTCATACACTTGTATATTGCATCTCATCTAGGTATGCTAGATGCACCATGTGAAGGATGCGATGTTGGAGCCAAACCCGAAGACAGCGTTTGATGGATCTATCCCAAAGATGAAAGGACTAAGCAAGTGCTAGGACCTGAGATGTCACCAGGATGGTGCAACCTAACTGAACTGACTTGTGTCAGATCCTAGGCAAGCCCCGGAGCATATTAAGCCACCTAATTTCCAAAATGTAGTTAAAGTATTATTGTTACATATATATATTGTTGCATTAAGTTTAGGTGTTGGATGCAAACACTTGCTGCATTGGTTATCCAATCCTTGTCCAGATATTGATACCCTGAATCCTATGTAGCTCAGGTTCGTGTAGTGCTTAGCCCTGCTTAAACGCGGTAGAAGTCAGGTGATTTCCTATCACCTACGAGATATAGGGACATACATATAGCACGGTTGGCTATATTTGCTATCGTGGAAAAGAACCTGTCTTAATTTGAAATGAAGATCGTGCGGAGGCTTGCCGATTTGTAGTGACTCCGTCTTTGTCACTTAAGGACTGAATCTTGGAGCCTTTCCTGTTCATGTTGAACGCATGCCTCTCTCTTAGTTGGCCATGTCCGAAGACCGACCGCAAAGCCGAGTAGCTCAACTCAGGCCGGGAGTCGATAAGTATAAAGTACACCTCGGAAGGGAGCCATAGGCATGAGTCCAAGGGCAGGTGATTTAAAAGTCCTGATCGTCCTGGCAGAAGAGTAATCCCTGAGAGCGCTGGCGCTAATCAAACCCACGAATTTGGTTCCTGAGTTGTACCAAAGGTGACCCACAGCTACCCTTGCAAAGTATGCCAGGGTGAGAGTTAGGAATACCCCCTCAGCTGAGTTGTAATTCGATTCGAGTCGACATCTCTCCCGGTTAGTGAGAACTTGATGGGCTTATCTCCAAAGTAGATACACTAAATAACATAATGGTTCAGAAATGATGATATGATGATGACAGCCTTATTATACCTGCTATGGTTAATATTGATTGCTCCTAATAAGTGAGTGCTCTAGTACAGGTGCTAATCTAGTGGACAGATAAATGATGATAAACTTGATGCTAAGTTTAAATTGATCACTATATTCATAAGCTCTTTTATGCAACTATGTCAAGCTAGCCCACCTCATAAGCTTTGCATGACCCTTGGTGTCATTTATTTCTGGTTTTGGTGGGTAAGTCTAGCTGAGTACCTTCTCGTACTCAGGGTTTATCCCACCATGTTGCAGGTGAAGTTCTCGGCCTATGAAGATGGTGGCCAACCGCCGGTGGCTCGGTGATTCTATAGTTGCTTCTCATCTAAATGCTTTTGTTGGATGATGTCACTTATGCTAGCAATGTATTTGGAACATATATTAATGTAATCTTTTGAAAGCTATGTTATTATCACCAAGCGGTTTTTGAAACCCAAACTGGTACTTTTAATTGTGAACCCAGTTGTAATATTATTTCCGCTGCAACCCTGTGTATGTGATGTGTATTTGCTTAATCACACGATCTTGGTTGTGATGTTGATTTACCAAGGTCTTTTGGGACACTCAGTGGACTACCGGGTTTATATGAGTGAAAGTATGCGCGTGTCAACGTGTTAGCGGGGACAGCCATACTTGATCTTGTATAAATTGGGCGGTTCTGTTACAACTGGGCTTCAAATATATGTAGAGCAGTGGGTATGGCTCTTAGACTTTAGGCGGCAGAAGTAATGATGATTTGACGGCCTTGGAAGTTGAGGTAATTCAACACTCACGCTGAATTTATGTCGCTTGACCAAATGCTAGTTTAGGGACGGCAGACAAAATGCATATCCTAGTCAGCCGAGCTTTACATGCGATAGAGAAAATGCAACCCCAATACCACTGCTGCATATAACATTAACCCATCGGTGGTAGAAGTTTGAACTATCGGTTTCATTCTCAGGAGGCCTCGCTATAGTTCCAACCAACGGTGGAAGTATCGCATGGTCACTTCTATCGCTATGGCTATGCAAGTGGCGATTGTAATAAATCAATCAGTAGTAGTGCATGAAGAACATGTCTGGTGCGGTTGCTGCTTTCATGGCAAGGCGGTAGTTTACCAGCCAAATCTTCAAATCTGTCTCACCATCATATTTGTCAATGTTCAGAGCATGAAACTTGTGGGCCATCAGAGCTGATCGGATCTGGTATCTGAACACAGGGTTCCTACCAAGTCACAGGGGTCACCCTCGATAGCATGTGGTGCTGGTTTAGGCTAGTTCCTTGGATTTCTCCCACCACGATGGGCGTCACCCACATCATCAAAGTACTAGTTGCTCCCCAAGTCATTGTTAGCCCCATCGTCTTTGTGATCTTCCCTATTGGTAGTATGCCCACCACCACCACCCCTTCACCCATCGCCTCCTTGGCCACCACCATTGTTTCCCAGTTGTGGGGCAAGACCTCGATGGCATTTGGGGTTATGTTGTGGGGATCTATTAGATCAGCATGGTGGTTGAACCCTTGAGTTTTGGGGTGCATGGCTACGAGTGATAGATGTGTCATTGGGTGCTGATATGCGGTCAGTAGCTACCGCTATCAGCTCTTGAATCCGTTAGAAAGCTTGTTGCCCTTCCTCGGTGGATGGTTGTGGCATCATCGCCACTTCTCACATGGCCTCGGCCAAATTTTACCCCACGTTAGAAAACATAGGGGCTGCCCATAGAATGGCGTTGTGGGCCTAGCGGCCTCGAGCTACGTTCTGCTCTTGGAGATGACATCGGAGCTTCCGATTCTTGTCTGCTAGTATGTCGTTATGATTGAGCAGGCGATCCTGAGCCTATTGGCTAGTCTCATAAGGTGTTGTGTAATCAAACTCGACATGATTGTGCGGGGAATGCTCGAGAGTGAGGTATTCGTTCCCCTCGTAATCACTTGCGCCGAGATAACAACTACATGCATGCGAGATGATATCATCATCATCAATGTCCAAGTAGTCATCTCTATATGGTCGGTAGCGGTCATAGAGAGAAAGGCATGAAGCCATGGTCTTAACAAGTTCAGTGGGTTGATGGTATTACGCTGACTGTTACCATCATAGTCCAATCTTTCTAGGATGGTACCACCCTGGCTAAGGTTGTGGATGGTGACTTCGACAAGTTTCAAGTTGAAGTCATCATCGCTGTGATCCTAATCAGTTTGATGTGGGTTTTGTGAATCCTCTGTGAGGGATCCAAAAGGTAGTGTGGTAGCTTGAAGATGCTACTTGTGTGGGTGCTCCCGAGACTCGAGAATGAACTGGATAGGGTTCTGCATCTATGGGGGTATTAACCCCTATACCCTTACAGCTAGGCTTGGGCCGGCCTGGATTAGTAGGTCCGATCCACCAAAAGACGACGCGTGGCCCAGCCAACCTGTTCGGAGTCCCGTACAAGGAGTCAAGGTAGATTTGGTGATCAAGCAAGATCCTGGTCGGTTAGAATAGGAATCCTTATCTGGCCACATATGGCAATTGTAACTAGCTAGGATTAGTTTCTAGATCTGTAACCCTGCCCCCCGGACTATATAAGGCGGGCAGGGGACCCCTCTAAAAACATCTCTCATTGACATATAGCAATACAATCAGACGTAGGACGTAGGTATTATGCCTTTTTGGTGGCCGAACCTAGATAAAACCTCATGTCTGTCTTGCATCACCGTCTTGTTTATGGCTTGCGCATTTGTCTGCCGACAATCTACTACCTTGGGCATACCCCTAGGTAGACTACCGACCATATTTCGTCGACAATGGCGCGCTAGGTAGGGGGTGTGCATACTGCTCTCCAAGAAAACAAGATGGTCATCATCTCTGTCTCCGTGGCTATACTGAACGGCCTCATGTTCACCATCGGCCAGATCACCTAGACCACCGGCTCCGACGACTTCATCGCCATGACCACAGAGGAAGCGTAGATTCAATCTGCGTCGACCACTGCTTCACCTGCACTAGCAACGGCTCCGACCATGGTGGATACAGCTCCGACCACAAAGGATCTACCTCTGACCATGGTACATCTAGCTCCAACCATGCCTGCATCGTCTTTAGCCATGCCGACAACCCGTTGTCCGCTTCCTCGCTACAAAGGGAAGCAGATCGACAACACCGACCTGCTTGACTCCATCGATCAGGTCAGCGCCAAACTCGCTGAAACCCTAGCTCTGGTAAGTACAATTCAAAGTCAACCTAATGAGTAGGTAACCGCTCCCCACAATAGATCTACCTGACCAGCTCAGGCCAGTCGTCCTGCATGACTTGGTATAGATCACGTGGTCATATCTACTCCTGAAGGGCGCTCTGCTCGTCACTGGCCAGCCTCCGCGATAGGTCTCCAGCTCTCTGAGTACGAAGCCTCGATGGAGAACTACCAAGCCCAGCCCTATAGCCTACGAAACGCTGCCTCCAACTACGCATATAACATGCAACACTGCTCGGATCTGTGTTTTGTACATTAGCCTCGGCCAAGGCCAAGCAACTTCGTCAACATGATCCGGATCGAGGATTATCAAGAAGGATCCATCCACATGGTCCAAGAGGGTGACTCTAGCTCCTTGTCTGGCATCGCATCTAATGCTTCCGTCCACACCGAGCTCTAGCATCACGACAATGAAGGCATCGAACATGATTTGGATGTCCTAGACCACGCCCCAGGGTTCTCGCAATTCCTGTCTTTCCCGCCGAGGCAAGGGGGTTTGATCAATGTCGTCAGCAATGATGAACCACCAACAGTTGGTGAAACAGAACAAGAAAGGATTGCATGCGAGGCATGTAATATTGACCGGTTTAATCGCCAGCAAATCGAAGCTGAAGTAGAAGAGGAGGCACGACGCATAAGGGTCCAGCCACACGACCTCAACAATGCTTTTGACAGGGTGGGGGACAAACAGGTCTTCAGGACTCCAAGCGCCAACGTAGCCGTTGCCATGGCAATAATGCAACGGCTACCCAACACCCTCGAAAACCCAGGCAGTTCGCGATGATATAGAAGCTTATCTAATGGCAGCTATGGCTCAGACTGCAAAGATGGTGAATCAAGCTCGGGCTCCATCCATTTTGGTTGAATCAAGCCATAGCCGCCAATACTCAAGTTGCACACAGCCACTCAACCAACGTGGCTCATGCAACAATGACCCATCAGACAACCGTCAAGGCAGAAACAGTGGTCATGATGGTGGTCGGGATGACAATCGCCATCGGGAGGACAACCACCGCGATGTTCGAGATGACAACCGCTGAGATAACCATGCTAATCGCCGCGGTCGTAGGGTTAATCAGGATGGCAACCGGGATCGCCGTGATGGCAATAATGATCTCTGCCGCTACCTTGGGTAATGCAATTTGCACGATCGCATCAACCAGAGAGCCAATGATCGAGCATCCCATGAAAGTTATCGTTGTATGGAATATGACACTACCCACGGCCTGCCGGGTCTAAAGGAGTTTACTCCGCACCTTTGCCAAGTCATATGGCCCAAAAACTTCAAGCTCAAGAAACTTCAGAAATACGACGGCAAGAAAAACCCTGAATTATTGGTCATGCTCTACAAAACTGCATGTAGATCAGCCATGGCTGATGAGCACATCATGTCTAACTACTTCCCAGTCGCTGTTGGCCATGTAGGTCACCAATGGCTGGTCAGCTTACTGATGAACTACTTTGATTCTTGGCAAGAGCTCAAGCAAGCCTTCATCGACAACTTCGTTGCTACTTGTGAACAACCCGACAACAAATATGATCTGCAATGGATTCAAGATTGAAAAGATGAGCCACTACGCGAGTACGTCCAGCATTTCTCGGAGATGCGCATCAAGGTCCCATCAATCTCCAACAATAAGGCAATCGAGGCTTTCATCACTGGCCTCCGCTTCCACGACGCCCTAAGGTACAAGCTCCTCCGCAAGAGACCTGAATCGGTCATAGCGCTCTTGGCCACCGCTAAGAAATATGCGGACGCCGACGATGCTAAAAAGATAATTATTGAAGAAGTAGCAAGGGTTCCACGCTCTGACCACCCCCCACACCACGATGACTACCGCAACAACTATGGTCAAAACGACAATTTTGACCACCACAACCAGCGCAACGACTCCCGTGACCACCGCAACCAACGTAATCAGTGGCGTAACCGCCGTGATGATTACAGGGGCAAGCGTGCTTGGGAAGACGACGAGGAGGTCAATACCGTTAAAAAAGGTGGCAGACGTCATAACTACAAAGATGACTACGCCAAAGCATTGAAAGGGCCCTGCCAGCTCCATCCCAAGTCAAACCATACTATGGAGAATTGGCACATTCTCAAGTCTATCTACACACGTTAATAGGCTCTGGATACATCTGATAAGCCTAACGACGTAGGGGAACAGCGCAATGAGGACAATGATAGTGAAGACGCAGATCCCTGTCACAAGTACATCAAGCCAACTGATCGCGTCCACACCATCATCGGAGGTAAAGTGTCCATTGAGACCAAACGAGAACACAAGCTGCTCGCCCACGCTTGCTTGAACATGGCCAACACCAATAACCTCCTCGCCGATCCATGACTCCCTCCATGGTCTCACCGCGAGATCTCCTTCAGTAGAAAGGACCAATGGGCCACAATACCTAAGCCAGGACATTTTCCCCTGGTCCTCGATCCTTGCATCAACAAGGTTCAGTTCGATAGAGTACTGATCGATGGCGGTAGCTCCATCGATATACTGTTCAAAAATAGTCTGCCCGCCCTAAAGATAGCCTAGGCGGACCTCAAGCCATACGAGGCACAGTTTTGGGGTGTTCTCCCTGGATAGAGCTCTACACCTCTCAGGCAGATCATGCTACCTATGCAATTTGGGACCCCAGACCACTTCCGCACTGACTACGTCAGCTTTGTGGTCGCTGACTTCGATGGCACCTACCATGCTATTCTTGGTCGACCATCGCTCACCAAGTTCATGGCCATACCTCATTATAGGTATCTAGTGCTCAAGATGCCCACCGAGAAAGGAGTTCTAACCCTTCGAGGCAACGTATACATAGCTTATACCTATGAGGACGACAATTTCAAAATAGCAGAGGCTCACGACCTCTCTATTCGCATGGCCGAGACCATGATCGACACCAAGAAGACCTCAGCTGACCACCTAGAGATCCTAGAGCTCGAGGCTCCATGCAAGAACATCAAGTCCAAGGAGCACAAGGTGATCCAGCTGGTCAATGGTGATCCCAGTAGAACGGCCCCTATCAGGGCCAACCTGGATCCCAAATAGGAAGACGCGCTCGTCAGGTTCTTGAGGAGCAACGTGGATGTGTTCGCATGGAAACCTACTGACATGCCCGGTGTACCTCAGAACTTGATCGAGCACTCCTTGAATGTCAACGGCAAGGCCAAACCTATCAAGCAGAAGCTATGATGGTTCACTCGCGACAAAAAGGAGGCGATTAGGATAGAAGTTACACGGCTTTTGGCAGCCAGATTTATCAAAGAAGTGTATCACCCGGAGTGGTTAGCCAACCCGGTTCTTGTACACAAAAAGAATAATGAATGGAGAATGTGTGTTGATTACACTGATCTCAACAAACACTGCCCTAAGGACCCCTTTGGCTTACCTCGCATAGACGAGGTCATAGATTCAACCGCCGGTTGTGAGCTGCTTTCCTTTCTCGATTGCTACTCTGGTTATCACCAGATCGCTCTCAAAAAGGATGACCAGATCAACACATCTTTTATCATGCCTTTTGGTGCCTACTGCTACATGACCATGTTGTTCGGGCTCAAGAACGCCGGGGCTACCTACCAACGTGCTATACAGGCCTGCCTCAACGACGAGATAAAAGACGGCCTCGTCGAGGCTTATGTTGATGATATAGTTGTCAAAACTAAGGAAGCACATACCCTTGTTGACAACCTGGAACGCACCTTTGCAGCCCTTAACACATTCTAGTGGAAATTAAACCCAAGAAAGTGCATCTTTGGTGTTCCTTCTGGCATACTACTTGGCAACGTCGTCAGTCACGATGGCATACGCCCTTACTCGGAGAAAGTCAAAGCTGTCTTGGACATGAAGCCGCCCAAAAAGGTGAAGGATGTTCAGAAGCTTACCAGATGCATGGCCGCCCTCAGCCATTTCATATCAAGATTAGGCAAAAAAGGATTACCGTTCTTTAAACTGCTCAAAGCATCCAAAAACTTTGAGTGGTCAGAGGAAGCAGACGCTACCTTCACACAGCTGAAATAATACCTTACGTCACCTCCAGTCCTCACTGCTCCCAGAGAAGACAAAACACTCCTGCTTTACATTGCGGCTACTAATCGAGTGGTCTCCATGGCCATGGTGGTCGAGCACGATGAGCCCGGCCACGTCTATAAGGTATAGCGACCAATCTATTTCATCAGTGAGGTACTCAATGAGTCCAAGACCAGGTACCCATAGATTAAGAAGTTGATCTACACCATACTGATAACATCCTAAAAGTTGAAACACTACTTCAACGGATATCGTGTGGTGGTCATGACTGAGTACCCTCTGCGAGACATCATTAGCAACAAGGATGTGAACAGGCGCATCATTAAATGGGCAATGGAGCTATGCCCCTTCTCCTTGGAATTTGCAAGCTGTACTATAATCAATTCTTAGGCACTCGTCGATTTCATCGTCGAGTGGACAGACTTAAGCACGCCTGCCTCTCTAGGATCCGATGAGTATTGGACGATGTACTTCGACGGCTCTCTCAACATTGACGGTGCGGGAGCAAGAGTCCTTTTCGTGTCACCATCTGTGGGGGATATACCCCCGGGTACCACAAGATGGTACATGGGCCACACCATCCGAGGTGGCCCGGCCCATAAGATCAAGGCGTACGCATCAAGATTACAAGTTGTACTAGATATTGTAATAGTACCAAATTGGATACTTTACTTGTAACCTTGTCTCTTTGGAGTATATAAGGAGAGACAAGGGTCCCCTAGAGGACAGGTTAATCGGTATACATCTCAATACAATACACCAAAGACACAGGATGTAGGGTATTACGTCGATCAGACGGCCCGAACCTGTCTAAATCGCTGTCTCTGCGCCTTGCGTCACCATCTGGTTCCTGATTACACGCACCGTCTACCGATAATCTACCACCATGGGCACCCCCCTCGGTGGACTGCCGACCATATTTCGTCGACAGTGGCACGCCAGGTATGGGACCCCTTTAGGGGTGTGCGCGCTGATCCATAATAAACTAGAGGGATCTCAAAGTCAGCATCACGTTCTCGGCGGGATCGTTCTTTGATTCTATACAAGAATTTCTTCATTGTCGTCATCTGCGGGGATTTGGTTCCTTGCGCATGCCAACCTGCAGATCACCAACTCAAAGGCTTAGTCTGATTCTGTGGGCAATCTGCCTCGATCAAGTTCGATCCCGGCATCCAGTCTCCACCGACTCCAAGGCTGATTGAGTTCGACTCCGACTAGCATGCAAGACCTAACCCTATCCCGGGTAAAGACGTCATCGCAGTGCTGCGGCCAAGGAGGAGCCCGGACAATCACCGATGTAGGCAATAAGCATCAGCCATGCAAATTGACTTGCATGTGATCATGTACGTGCATATACATGCATAGAACTGCTCCTACAACTACGACCAGATTCAAAAGATCCGATCAAAACTACAACGCCATCTCCATCTCCAACACAGCAGTCGAGGTTTCATCGATCAAGACTTTCCTCTTATTACGAGCAAACAGGAAGCAAGCAGGGCCAAGGCATCTATGGATATATGCATGCATCGTATATGGGTATATGCAGGTGAACGTCATGCCCATGCAAGGAAACAAGGAGCCACCGTACTATGTATAGAACCATGCAACCAAGGAAGCATATATGTGGTATACAGGGCCATGCATCAATGGAGTGCGTATACATGTATATGTCACCGTTTGTTGCATAGCATCTGATACTTCATACAAGTCCAAGTTAGATCACCACACAAGCCAACGACGACGATGAGTACTCCAGTAGCGGCAAAGGCTTTTCCTACTGCTCCTACACCATCGCCGATCGCGAGCTCCGCCGAGCTACGACCACGTCGACCACGGACCACATCCAGAGCAGCTCCGCCGAGCTCTAACCACCAGACCACGTCGCAATGATGATCGCCATGAAGAATGGCGCTACGATAACCACAACCACTGTCATGATGACAGGTCAGAAAGCTCGAGGACCGGACGACTTCATCACCGCCGATCGGATTTCTATCCAAAGATAAGTACACTTCTAATATTTATAATTAATACAATTTTCATTATGACGTTTCTCCAAAAACATCCTCGTCATGATTATTCTTCAAATAATGTTTGTCCATGTATACTATCTTAAATATAACATACAGCTATACTTAATGCAAATCCTTGACCAGTCATGTTGACGCTCAATGCCTCTAGAGACGGCCCTGTCTCTGGCTCCTCCCTACATGTGCACGAGCGTCTGCCCTCTGCGTTATGGGTGGTCGACAGTGGCTCCTTAGTGACGTTTTATTCTTCCTACACGTGCATAGGCTCCGTGCCCCGCGTTATGGTTAACGGGCTAGCTAGGGCTGAAGACTCAGCTACATACTAACTGGTCGGGTAGTTTATATTAAGTATAAACACAAACTTCACATTAACACTGATGTTTACAAAGCACCAACTGCTTTATCACATCATGATCATTTGCAAATGACTACTGAGCGTCATACGCTATTTCTTCATCGCTGATTTTTTCTCCATAATTTATTATTTTATACATCATGTACTACTATTCTACATATTTATATTGCAGGAATTTTGAGCTATGCTTGGGGACTTCGTCACTCACTTCTCGACCACAGCTCGGCGATTGCCTCGATCACTCTCCGACCATGGCTCGAGGACTTCCTCGCTCGCTCCTCGACCTGTGCTCGGGGACTGCCTGCCTCGATCACTCTCCGACCACGGCTCGGGGACTTCATCGCTCGCTCCTCGACATGTGCTTGGGGACTACCTCGACCACTCTCCGACCATGGCTTGGGGACTTCGTCGCTCGCTCCTCGACCTGTGCTCGGGGACTGCCTGCCTCAATCACTCTCTGACCACGGCTTAGGGACTTCATCGCTCGCTCCTCCTCGACCTGTGCTCGGGGACTGCCTCGACCACTCTCCGACCATGGCTCGGGGACTTCGTCGCTCGCTCCTCGACCTGTGCTCGGGGACTGCCCCGACCACTCTCCGACCACGGCTCGGGGACTTTGCGTCTCGCTCCTCGACCGTAGCTCAGGGACTGCCTCGACCACTCTCCGACCACGGCTCAGGGACTTTGCATCTCGACTACATGTGACTGGCAACTCGCATATAGTTGGGATATTTTTTTTCTCACTTAGACCTTGCTACAAGGCTCATACCTCGCCTTCCAGCAAGCTCAGGGACTACATCGGTACGATGCACCTACCGGTGCATCTCGTATCGCCTGTACGATGATTGGATTCTCAACTTAATTGGGAATTCTTTTTAGACCCTGGCACAACATGCCTACATCACCTACTACCAAGCTCGGGGACTAAGTGGGCACACTTCACCTTACGGTGAATGTGCTTGTTTTTCGACCACTACGCCTCTGATGATCAAAGATGCTACGTTTCAAGACGCACTTACATTTCTTTTTAGAAATACAAGTGGGCACACTTCCCGGGACAGAAATCTTTTTCTTTCTTCTTAAGAGCACCATACATTCTTTGGACAACCTACTTCTCCAGCGACAACGGTGGTCGGAGATGTCAAGAACTCAAGCCTCACTATTTAGAGAAGGTTGAAATGGCGTGTCACATCAGAATACATGACGCTCGGGGACTAGCTGTGGGGGATATACCCCTGGGTACCACAAGATGGTACATGGGCCGCACCATCCGAGGTGGCCTGGCCCGTTAGATTAAGGCGTACGCATCAAGATTACAAGTTGTACTAGATATTGTAATAGTACCAAATTGGATACTTTACTTGTAACCTTGTCTCTTTGAAGTATATAAGGAGAGACAAGGGTCCCCTAGAGGATAGGTTAACCGGTATACATCTCAATACAATACACCAAAGACACAGGACATAGGGTATTACGTCGATCAGACGGCCCGAACCTATCTAAATCGCTGTCTCTACGCCTTGCGTCACCATTTGGTTCCTGATTACATGCATCGTCTACTGATAATCTACCACTACGGGCACCCCCCTCGGTGGACTGCCGACCATATTTCGTCGACACCATCTAAGGAGCAGCTCCGGTACATCCTTAGGATTTATTTTCCAGCATCTAATAATGCCGCCGAGTATGAAGCATGCCTACATGGTTTGCGCCTTGCGGTTGAGCTCAGCGTTAAACGTCTCTATGTCTATAGAGACTCTGCTCTAGTCATCAACCAACTCAACAAGGATTGGGACACGACCAGTGAAAAGATGGATGCATACTACAAATTGATCAGAAAGCTGGAAGATAGGTTCTATGGCATCGAGTACATACACGTGGTCCGGGACAAGAATCAAGCAGCGGATGCGCTGTCAAAGTTAGGATCATCCTGAGCCAAAATCCCACATGGCGTATTCGTCCAAGACCTTCTCATGCCTTCCATCGAAGAGGAAGATTCCACGGCAGACAAGCCTTTGGACCAGCAATTGGTGGCTACGGTGCCGGCATCGAGCACCACCGAAATGCCTCCGACCATTCATGAGCATGACTGAAGAATACCTTTCATCAAGTACCTAATAGATGGTAGCGGTTACACTAATCAGACAGACAACGAGCGCCTGATGCGTCGTAGTAAGTAGTACCTGCTCGTCGATGGTAAGTTATGGCACAAAAATACAAAGGAAGAAATCTTGATGAAGTGTATAACCCAGGAGGATGGCAAACATCTCCTGGACCAAATCCACTCTAGCTCCTGCGGCAACCACGCGGCCTCAAGAACGCTGGTCGATAAGGCTTTCCGAGCAGGGTTCTATTGGCTGTCAGCAGTTGCCGACACAGAGAAGCTAGTCCGCCACTGTGAGGGTTGTCAGTTCTTCACCAAGAGAATCCATGTACCAGCACATGAGATCCACACAATACTAGCCTCTTGGCCCTTCGCATGCTAGGGACTAGATATGATCGGGCCCTTCAAACCGGCTCCTGGGAAATTTACATGCGTCTTCATGCTGATCGACAAATTTTCTAAGTGGATAGAATACATGCCTCTGGTACAGGCATCCTCAGAAAAGGCTATCACATTCCTCAACCAGGTCATCCACCATTTTGGCATACCCAACAACATCATCACTGATCTGGGTAATCAGTTCACCAGGAATGCTTTTTGGGACTTCTGCGATGAAAGGAGCATAGTAGTAAAATACATCTCGGTGGCGCACCCTAGAGCTAATGGACAAGTCGAGCGGGCAAATGGCATGATCTTGGATGCATTGAAGAAGAGGATGTACAGAGAAAATGACAAAGCTCCCGAAAGATGGCTCAAAGAGTTACCAGCCGTGGTCTAGGGCCTCAGAACTCAGCCTAGTCGTAACACCGGCGTCTCACCATACTTTATGGTTTATGGCGCTGAGGCAGTCCTCCTAGCAGATACAACTTTCAGATTAGCACGGGTAGAGAACTTCAACGAAGGCAGGGTCAATGAAGTACAGTAGCTGTCGACGAAATATGGTCGGCAGTCTACCTAGGGGTATGTCCAAGGTAGTAGATTGTCGGCAGACAGATGCACAAGTCACAAACAAGACGGTGACATAAGATAGACATGAGGTTTTATCTAGGTTCAGCCGCCAAGAAGGTGTAACACCTACGTCCTACGTCTAATTTGTATTGCTGTATGTCAATGAGAGATGTTTTTTAGAGGGATCCCCTGCCCGCCTTATATAGTCCGGGGGGCAGGGTTATAGATCTAGAAACTAATCCTAGTCAGTTACAATTGCCATATGTGGCTGGATAAGGATTCCTATTCTAACCGACCAGGATCCTGCTTGATCGCCAAACCTGCCTTGACTCCTTGTGTGGGACTCCGATCAGGTTGGCTGAGCCGCATGTCGTCTTTTGGGTGGACTGGACCCATCGATCTGGGCTGGCCCAAGCTTAGCCATAAGGGTATAGGGGTTAATACCCCCACAGCTAGTCCCCGAGCACCATGTATTATGCTGAGACACACCATTTTAACCTTCTCCGACAAGTAAGGCTTGACTTCTTGACATTTCTGACCACCGTCATCACCGGAGAAGTAAGTTGTCCAAAGAATGTATGGTGCTCTTAAGAAAAAAGAAAAAGATTTCTGTCCTGAGAAGTGTGCCCACTTGTATTTTTGGAAAGAAATGTAAGTGGTATTGGGGCATAGCGTCCTTGAATCGTCAGAGGTGTAGGGGTCAAAAAAACAACACATTCACCGCTAGGTGAAGTGTGCCCACTTAGTCCCTAAGCCTGGTAGTAGGTGACGTAGGCACGTGGTGCCAGGGTCTAAAAAGAACTCCCAGTTAAGTTGAGAACCCAATTGTCGTACAAACAAAAACGAGATGCACCGGTAGGTGCATCGTACTGATGTAGTCCCCAAGCTTGCTGGAAGGCGATGTATGAACCTTGTAGCAAAGTCTAAATAAATGTCTCTCAACTATATGTGAGTACAACTCACATGTAGCTAAGGAGAACCATTCTCCGAGCAGTGGTTAGGACAGTCCCCGAGCACATTGATAATCCTTACAATCATTCAAAGCACAGGGGTCAATTAAAACACATTCACCGCAAGGTGAAGTGTGCCCACTTAGTCCCCAAGCCTGGTAGTAGGTGACACAGGCACGTGGTGCCAGGGTCTAAAAAAGAATTTCCACTAAAGTTAAAAATCCAATCGTTGTACAGGCGATACAAGATGCACCGGCAGGTGCATCGTACCGACGTAGTCCCTGAGCTTGCTGATAGTCAAAATATGAGCCTTGTAGCAAGGTCTAAATAGATGTCTCTCAACTATATGTGAGTACAAATCACATGTAGCCGAGGAGAACCATTCTCCGAGCAGTGGGTAGGACAGTCCCCGAGCACATCAGTTGTCAGAGCAGTCCTCGAGCACGGTAGTTGTCGGAGCAATCCCTGAGCACGGTAGTGGTCTTGGCAGTCCATGAGCATGGCAGTGGTCTGGGCAGCCCCTGAGCATGGTAGTGGTCTGGGTAGTCCCCGAGCACGGCAGTGGTCTGGGCGGTCCTAGAGCATTGTAGGAGTCTGATCCATCCTTGAGCACGGTAGTAGTCTGGGCAGTCCCCAAGCACGGCAGTGGTCTGGGCAGTCCCCAAGCATTGTAGGAGTTTGATCCATCCTTGAGCACAAAACAAGCATCGAAAATATGAATGCCATTGATGTATTTATTTGGTGTATTTATTTATCTCCTTTCTCTGCCAAGTCCAGTCTGACACGTCTGGTCAAAAAAGCAGATGGGTACAGTACGTCATTCTGTCTTCTTACTCTTTTCTGGCAAACAATCACTTGGCACCTATATGGAGGTGCGCCAGTGTGGGCCCTCTTACACTATCAATGAAGAGGCGCATACACTGGTAACGAAGGGGCACGCTTATTGGTGTAGATCTTGAGGTTGTGTGAACAACCATCTACGGCGCATGCGCACGTCTCCCAATAATCTCGGGCGGATGAAATGATGGAGCTCTTTATTATTTATAATGTAGATCTGGTAAGTTACTCATACCGTTCCCCATTGTCATTTGCCGCCACAACCTTCTTCTTCCTCTTGCCGAACCCTATTCCTCTGAAAATCATCGCCAACCCCCTCGCCACCGCATCCACCCCCTTAGTAAGGATAGACTAATGGCAAAGAGAGACGCCCAGAAGAAAGGCGAAGTCATGGCGAAGGAGTGGTGGAAATCGCGAAGCAATGAGTAGACCATCGAAGACCTCGTTGCCATGGGAGTGCTCCACAACAAGGCACTCGCGGGATGGCGTGCGCCGGAAGGAGAAGGCTTCCCTGATCCACAACCAGGTGAGATTGTGGTGTTCGAGGATTTCTTCAAATGGGGTTTTGGGGTTCCAGTGCACCCTTTCCTTCAGGGTCTCTGCTTGTATTACGAGATTGGGATTTGCAATCTGCATCCCAACTCGATTCTTCTTGTCTCCACCTTCATCCATCTCTGTGAGGCTTATGGTGGCTTCCAGCCCCATTTCGACCTCTTTCGCCACCTGTTCTATCTTCGGAAGAAAGGGAGCAGTGGCTCAAAGATAGCCGAAGGCGTCTACCTGAATCTGCATGACGGTATGAAAGCCCAATACTTGCACTGCCCCTAGAACACCTCACTGGATGAGTGGTACAAGAAGTGGTTCTACATCCGTGAAGAGCCAAACACCATCACCCTGTGTGACATGGGGCTAATTCCGGAGAAGAAGAATAGCTGGTCGGAGAAGCCTGAGAACTTGGAGCAAATCGCCGAACTGCTCGGGATGATCCTGTGGAGAAGGCTAGATGGCCCAAGTGTGGTCGGGAACTTCATCAGCCGAAGGATCTAGCCCTGCCAGAAGAGGGTACATCCTGGCTTTGAGTACCAGGGGAGCGTAGATCCAACAAGGACTAGGAAAGAGGCGCTCGACAAGATAGAAATCAAGGCCAGGATTGGGGAGCTATTCAACCTGACCGATCCCAATTATGTCAGGTTGAACAACATCGAGCACGCCTTCAAGCTGGCCCGACCTCCCCCAAAGGTAAATGATGCTTCCTTTTAACTATAGAATCATGTTGTAACAAGAAATTGACTATTGTCTCCGTTATGTGTCTCAGAGTAATGGTCATGACCGGGTAGCAGTGTTCATGTCTCCGCCCCCCGGTGTGGATTGGCCACAAGTTGCCGGCCCATCTGCCTAGACCAGCGCCAGGACCGACGACGTCCACTGGGCGGCACTCGAGGCTGTGGAGGATGCATCGACCAGAGTCGCTGGCAAACGTCCGGCTACCAACAAACGACGCCAAGCCATCTTCCCCCTTTTGGACGACTGAAGCAGAGGATGCAGACATCTTCCGGCTTGTCCCCCGAAAGAGGAGGAGACAAATGGGGTTGACAGAGCAGGGTGGCTCCTCTATGCCAGCAATGATCGCATCATCGACCACTGCAACATAGAGGACAAACAAAGGAAATGTCGAGCATCAAACCCCGATGCCTGTACTGGTGGTGGAAAGAGTTCTGGTGGAACCTACCAAGCACGCGGAGTAGGGGCGGTCGAGGAGACGCTCCTTCACCACATCATTCCACGCTTTGAAGCTGTAAGTATCTATAACTTTGATGTAAGCTTGTAATTTGTATTGAATACTATTATCTTCTGAACTTTTCTCTGATATATTAGGTCGGTGTCCACCGAGAACCCCGACCAGCTAGCCAGGTGTGGCACAACTTCGCCAGCAATGGTGGGAAAAACTACCCAGCAGCTAGCCGTGGAGGAGCCTATAGAAGGAACTCCACCGGGACCTCAATAGGTGGAGGACCAGACATTAGTCCCCGAGCGGCTGGTCGAGAAGACAGTTGAGCAGAGTACAAGTGCTCCGAGCCCAAACCCTGCTGAGGTGGATACCTTGGCGCCAAGGGAGCCAAATCAAGCCGAGGAGCAGTAGCCGGAAATGGCATAGAGCACTCTTGCAGATGCAACGGCTCGTGGAAAAGCCATGGTGGTCACAGAGACTAGTAGACTCCTAGACTAGCGCCGCCCCCCGAATAGGAGGCTGAAGAGGACTGAAGTAGAAGAGGTCCTGGGCCATCCCCAAGATAAGCAACAACATGTATATGTGTCGCGCTAGGCAGAACGACAAATGGGTTATGCACGAAGAAATCCCAGAGGTCGAAGAGACCCTAAGAGTCGAACTGGGCAGCAAAGCGTCTGGTGACAGAAGTCCTAGGTATGTTTGGCTTGACCACTTGACCCTATTATGTAGTCGATCTATCTAACTTAGCTTATTATGTGTAGGACTTGATGAAGACTGCGAAGTACCGAAAGAGGTGCTTCAACCAATTGAGGGGATCACGGCGAATAATAAAGAACTGGTGGCCTGAGGTGGAACACTTGCGCCACCAAGTTGAAGCCATCGACCAGAAGAGGGCAGAGCTAGAGGCACAAAACCAGAACCTAGTCAGCTAGCTTAATAACAAAGAGCAGGAAAGAATAAGTAAGTTGTCACTTTATCACAGCAAGTGTGTAACACGTATTGTTGTGTTGTTGGTAATGACAGCTGTAATGCAGGCTTAGAAGCTAAGTAACCCGCCTCCAAGAGGGGAATAGCCACATGACCATAGAGTGTGGTCGTCTGAAGGAAGACTAATGAGAAACTGGCACACAGCCAGTCTCAACTCCAGGACCACACCACCAAAATGAAGGAGGAACTGAAAAAGTAAGTATTCTAGACCACCTTTCTCATTCTGTTGCCTGCCTTGTCTTGTCGTGCCATAACATTTTGATGTCTCATACGGTGTTTAGTTTTAAAAGTCAATGCCAAGAGGCATTTGGAGGCCATGATCAAAGAGCATGATGGCTGGAAAGCATGATGCCTCGAGGCCATTGAGGAGCGGGACACATGGAAGAACCGGTGCCAAGAAGTGGCAACTAGCATTGTCCCCATCCTCAACCTTATCGACCCGATACTCATAGAGGAAGAGCCAAAGACACCCCAGCTCGGACTGGTCGAGAGATGTAGACAAGCATGGGGATGGTTCCAAGAGTTTGTGAAGGAGGCGGGTGAGTACACAGGTGCCCATGTACTAAGCATGGTACATGCTCACTACCCCCTGATTGATCTCAAGCGCCTGGAGGCTAGGTACCCAAAGGAGGTAGACCCAGACAAGGCGGAGGAGCTTCGGATGGCCTAGCTGGACTTGTCGTCAAAGATAATTGGTGACATTAACCTATGTGGAGGTGGGATAGCACCTATACAGAGTACACCATTGACGAGTCAGCTAGAAATGCCATCAGTTGCAAACCAACCAATGAAGCCTGTGGTCTCGACTAGCCAGGCATCGGCGGGGCCATCCCCTTCAGCTCGACTAGCACAAGAGTCTATGAGACTCGAGTAGGATGTCGGAATCGGCGAGCAGTAAGTGCCACGCGCCCTGACTAGCCAATGTAATAGGCTTAGAGCTGTAGAAGGAGGACATAGTTGTGTTATTGTAAACTTGAGCCTCTTTAGGCAAGCTTGTAATAACGTAACTGTATATCATTATAAGATTGTTTGCTTTGTATGAAACGTATTTAAGCTTGAAACTTTATGTTGGTGTAACTAAGTGAGAACATGTTAACGTTCTGTTTAGTTGTACCATTTTGCTCGACACATCCTCCTGAAAAGTTTGTGCGGCCCTAGCTTGGCATGTGGTCAGAGTGTGAGGTACAAGTGACCTATGCACATGTAGACGTGGATAGGTCAAACCAAGGGGGACCTACCGATCACTCCGTAACATAGAGAGCAGATCCCATGCATGTGTTGGGAGGAACCGGAGACAGGGCCTGCTCCGAAAACCGTAGAAGGAGTGGTGGTCGGCTTTCACTGGCTAAGTTAGAATAACCATAAAATTCGAAGTGACACATTAGAGTGTGTCGGAGGAATCATAATTGCTTTATTGAAGTAAATCGAAAGTACAAGAGGAGTACATATCTTAGTAGTTAAGCATAGAAACATCTAAGCTTGTCGATGTGCCACGAGTTTGGTACGTTCGTACCGTCTAGGTGAGCTAACCTGTAAGATGTTGGTCGTGTGACTTCCTTGATCATGAAGGGTCCCTCCCATGGGGTTGTGAGTTTATGGACGCTAGCCTGGCTCATCTTCCACTTCAGGACTAGGTCCCCGACCATGAAGAAATGCTCTTTAATGTTCTTGTTGTAATACCTGTGCAAAACAGCAAGGTACTTGGCCGTACGTACACAAGAATCGAGCCTTTTCTCTTCTACGCTGGTCACTTCTAGCTCCTATACTTCATTGACCTTGCCTTCATCGAAATTCTCTACCCGTGCTAATCTGAAAGCTATATCTAGTGGGAGGACTGCCTTGGCGCCATAAACCATAAAGTATGGTGAGACGCCGGTGTTTCGACTGGGCTGAGTTTTGAGGCCCTAGACCACGGCTGGTAACTCTTTGAGCCATCATCCGGGAGCTTTGTCATTTTCTCTGTACATCCTCTTCTTTAATGCATCCAAGATCATGCCATTTGCCCGCTCGACTTGTCCATTAGCTCTAGGGTGAGCCACCTGAGACGTATTTTACTACTATGCTCCTTTCATCGCAGAAGTCCCAAAAAGCATTCCCGGTGAACTGGGTTCCCAGATCGGTGATGATGTTGTTGGGTACACCGAAAATAGTGGATGACCTAGTCAAGGAACATGACAGCCTTCTCTGAGGATGCCTATACCAAAGGCATGTATTCTATCCACTTAGAAAATTTGTCGATCAGCACGAAGACGCATGTAAATTTCCCAAGAGCCGGTTTAAAAGGCCCGATCATATCCAGTCCCCAGCATGCGAAGGGCCAAGAGGCTGGAATCATCTAGATCTCATGTGCTGGTATGTGGATTCTCTTGGCGAAGAACTAACAACTCTCACAGTGGCGGACTAGCTTCTCTGTGTCGGCTACTGCTGACGGCCAATAGAACCCTGCTCGGAAAGCCTTATCGACCAGTGTTCTTGAGGCCACGTGGTTGCCGCAGGAGCCAGAGTGGATTTGGTCCAAGAGATGTTCGCCTTCCTCCTGGGTTATACACTTCATCAAAACTTCCTCCTTTGCGTTTTTGCGCCATAACTTGCCATCGACGAGCAGATACTACTTACTGTGACGCATCAGGCGCTTGTTTTCTATCCGATCAGTATAACCGCTGCCATCTGTTAAGTACTTGATGAAAGGTACTCTCCAGTCAGGCTCATGAGTGGTCAGAGGTGGCCCGATGGTGCTCAACGCCGGAACCATAGCCACCAATTGCTGGTCTGGAGGCTTGACTATCGTGGAAACTTCCTCTTTGATGGAAGGTGTGAGCAGGTCTTGGACGAATACGCCATGTGGGATTTTGGCTCAGGATGATCCTAACTTTAACAGCGCATCCGCTACTTGGTTCTTGTCCCAGACCACGTAGATGTACTCGATGCCATAGAACCTACCTTCCAGCTTTCTTATCGATTTGTAGTATGCGTCCATCTTTTCGCTGGTCGTGTCCTAGTCCTTGTTGAGTTGGTTGATGACCAGAGCTGAGTCTCCATAGACATAGAGACATTTAACACCAAGCTCAACCGCAACGCGTAAACCATGCAGGCATGCTTCATATTCGGCGGCGTTATTAGATGCCGAAAAATAAATCCTGAGGATGTACTGGAGCTACTCCTTGGATGGTGACATGAAAAGAACTCCTGCTCCCGCACCTTCAATGTTGAGAGAGCCAGTCGAAGTACATCGTCCAATATTCGTCGGATCCCAGAGAGGTAGGCGTGCTTAAGTCTGTCCACTCGACGATGAAATCAATGAGTGCCTGAGACTTGATTGTAGTACGGCTTGCAAATTCCAAGGAGAAGGGGCATAGCTCCATTGCCCATTTGACGATGCGCCCGTTCGCATCCTTATTGCGAATGATGTCCCCCAAAGGGTACTCGGTCATGACCACCATACGATATCCATCGAAGTAATGTCTCAACTTTTGGGATGTTATCAGTATTGCATAGAGCAGTTTCTGAATCTGTGGGTACCTGGTCTTGGATTCGTTAAGTACCTCACTGATGAAATAAATTGGCCGCTGTACCTTATAGGCGTGGCCCGGCTCATCGCGCTCGACCACCATGGTAGTGGAGACCACCCGATTGGTTGCCGCAATGTAAAGTAGGAGAGTTTCGTCTTCTCTAGGAGCAGTGAGGACCGGAGGTGATGTAAGGTATTGTTTTAGCTACGTGAAGGCAGCGTCTACTTCCTCCTACCACTCAAACTTCTCGGATGCTTTGAGCAGTTTGAAGAATGGTAGCCCTTTTTCTCCTAATCTTGATACGAAATGGCTGAGAGCAGCTATGCATCCGGTAAGCTTCTGGACATCCTTCACCTTTTTGGGGGGCTTCATGTCTAAGACAGCTTTGACTTTCTCCGGATTAGGGCATATGCCGTCGTAGCTGACGACGTTGCCTAGCAATATACCAGAAGGAACACCAAAGATGCACTTCTTTGGGTTTAACTTCCATTAGAATGTATTAAGGGCTACAAAGGCGTGTTTTAGGTTGTCAACAAGGGTATGTGCTTCCTTGGTTTTGACAACTACATCATCCACATAGGCCTCTACAAGGTCGTCTTTTATCTCGTCTGCGAGGTAGGCCTGAATGGCGCGTTGGTATGTAGCCCTGGCGTTCTTGAGCCCGAATGACATAGTCGTGTAGCAGTAGGCGCCAAAAGGCATGATGAAAGATGTCTTGATCTGGTCGTCCTTTTTGAGAGTGATCTGGTGATAACCAGAGTAGCAATCGAGAAAGGAAAGGAGCTCGCAACCGGCGGTTGAATCTACAACCTCGTCTATGCGAGGTAAGCCAAAGGGGTCCTTAGGGCAGTGTTTGTTGAGATCAGTGTAATCAACGCACATTCTCCATTCATTATTCTTTTTGCGTACAAGAACCGGGTTGGCTAACCACTCTAGATGATACACTTCTTTGATAAATCCAGCTGCCAAAAGCCATGTAACTTCTACCCTAATCGCCTCCTTTTTGTCGCGAGTGAACCATCATAGCTTCTACTTGATAGGTTTGGCCTTGCTTTTGACATTCAAGGAGTGCTCGATCAAGTTCTGAGGTACACCGGGCATGTCGGCAGGTTTCCATGCGAACACATCCACGTTGCTCCTCAAGAACCCGATGAGCGTGTCTTCCTATTTGGGATCCAGGTTGGCCCCGATAAGGGCCGTTTTGCTAGGGTTGCCGTCGACCAGCTGGATCACCTTGTGCTCCTTTGACTTGATATTCTTGCGTGGAGCCTCAAGCTCTGGAATCTCCAGGTGGTCGGCTAAGGTCTTCTTAGCATCGAGCATGGTCTCGGCCATGCGAATAGAGAAGTCATGGGCCTCTGCTATTTTGAAACTGTCATCTTCACAGGTGTAAGCGGCGTACATGTTACCTCAGAGGGTTAGGACTCCTTTCTCGATAGGCATCTTGAGTACCAGATACCTATAATGAGGTATGGCCATGAACTTGGTGAGCGACGGTCGACCAAGAATAGCATGGTAGGTGCCATCGAAGTTAGCGACCACAAAGTTGACGTAGTCAGTACGGAAGTGGTCCGGGGTCCCAAACTACACAGGTAGCGTGATCTGCCCGAGAGGTGTAGAGCTCTGTCTGGGGAGAACACCCTAGAACTGTGCCTCGTATGGCTTAAGATCCGCCTGAGCTATCTTTAGGGCAGGCAGACTGTTCTTGAACAGTATATCGATGGAGCTGCCACCGTCGATCAGTACTCTGTTGAACTGGACCTTGTTGATACAAGGATCGAGGACCAGGGAAAAATGTCCTAGCTCTGGTATTGCGGCCCATTGGTCCTTCCTGCTGAAAGAGATTTCACGGTGAGACCATGGAGGGAGCCGGGGATCGGCGAGGAGGTTATCGGCGTTGGCCATGTTCAAGCAAGCATGGGTGAGCAGCTTGCATTCCTGCTTGGTCTTGATGGACACTTTGCCTCCGATGATGGTGTGCACGTGATCAGTTGGCTTGACGTACTTGTGACGAGGGTCTGCATCGTCGTCGTCGTTATCCTCGTTGCGTTGTTCCGCTGCATCGTTAGGCTTGTCGGATGTATCCGGAGCCTGTTGACTCGTATAGATAGACTTGAGAACGTGGCAATTCTCCATGGTATGGTTTGACTTAGGATGGAGCTGGCAGGGCCCCTTCAATGCTTTGGCATAGTCGTCTTCGTAATTACGACATCCGCCACCCTTTTTAATGATATTGACCTCACCATCGTCTTCCCGAGCACGCTTGCTCCTATAATCGTCATGGCGGTTACGCCGCTAATTATGTTGGTCACGGTGGTCGCGAGAGTCGTTGCGCTGGTTGCGGCGGTCAAAACTATCGTTCCGACCACGGTTGCCATAGTAGTCATCGTGGTGTGAGGGGTGATCGGAGTGTGGAACCCTTGCTGCTTCTTCAATAATTATCTTCTTGGCGTCGTTGGCGTCCGCATATTTCTTAGCGGTGGATAGGAGCGCTGTGACCGATTTAGGTCTCTTTCGGAGGAGCTTGTCTCTTAGGGCGTCGTGGAAGTGAAGGCTAGTGATGAAAGCCTCAATTGCCTCAGTTGTTGGAGATTGATGGGACCTTGATGCACATCTCTGAGAAATGCCGGACATACTCGCGTAGTGGCTCATCTTTTCGATCTCAGATCCGTTGCAGATCGTACTTGTTGCCCGGTTGTTCACAAGTAGCGATGAAATTGTCGATGAAGGCTTGCTTAAGCTCCTACCAAGAATCAAAGTAGTTCGTCAGGCAAGCTGACCAGCCATTGGTGACCTGCATGGCCAACAGTGACTGGGAAGTAGTTAGACATGACGTGCTCATCAGCCATGGCTGATCTGCACGTGGTTTTGTAGAGCATGACCCATAATTCGGGGTTTTCTTTGCCATCGTACTTCTGAAGTTTCTCGAGCTTGAAATTCTTGGGCCATATGACTTGGCAAAGGTGTGGAGTAAACTGCTTCAAACCCAGTGGACCGTGGGCAGTGTCATACTCCATACGGCGATAGCTTTCATGGGATGCTCGATCGTCGGCTCTCTAGTTGATGTGAGCACGCAGATCACGTCCACCGAGGTAATGGCGGAGATCGTTATTGCCATCACGGCGATCTCGATTACCATCTAGATTAGCCCTGCGACTATGGTTATCACGGCGATTGTCGCAGTTGTCTCAGTGATTATCATCCCGGACGTCGCGACGGTTGTCCCCCCGATGGCGGTTGTCATCCTGACCACCATCATGGCCACCATTTCCACCTTGACGGTTGTCTGATGGGTCGTTGTTGCGCGAGCCACGTGGGTTGAGTGGCTGTGAGCGACTTGGAAGCTAGTGGCTATGGCTTGACTCAACTAAGACGGATGGAGCCCAGACTTGATTTACAATCTCTGCGGTCTAGGCCATGGCAGCCGTCAGATAGGCTTGTATTTCATTGTGAACCGCTTGGGTTTCTAGGGGTATTGGGTAGCCATTGCATTGTTGCCATGGCGATGGCTACAGTTGGCACTTGGGGTCCTGAAGACCTATTTGTCCCCCACCTTATCGAAAGCATCATTGAGGTCGCGTGGCTGGACCCTTATGCGTCGCGCCTCCTGGTCTGCTTTGGCTTTGATTTGTCGGCGATTGAACCGGTCAATATTGCGTGCTTTGCACGTGGTCCTTTCTTGCTCTGTTTCGCCAACCGCTGGTGGTTCGTCATTGCTGACAACATGGATCAAATCCCCTCGTCTTGGTAGGAAAGACGGGAATCGTGAAAACCCTGGGGCGTGGCCTGGTAGATCTAGATCGTACTTGGTGCCATCGTCTTTGTGATGCTGAAGCTCGGTGTGTATAGATGCTTTAGATGCGATGCTAGACAAGGAGCTAGAGTCGCCCTCTTGGACTGTGTGGACGGATCCTTCTTGATAATCTTTAGTCCGGATCATGTTGACGATGTCGCACGGCTTCGGCCGAGGTCGATGCATAAAACACAGATCCAAGCGATGCTGTAGGTTATACGCGTAGCTAGAGTCAGCGTTTCGTAGGCCGTAGGGCTGGACCTGGTGGTTCTCCATTGAGGCTTTGTACTCGGAGAGCCTAGAGACCCATCGCAGAGGCTAGCCGGCGATGAGCGGAGCGCCCTTCAGGAGTAGATATGACCATGAGATCTGTACCAAGTCGTGCAGGACGACTGGTCTGAGTTGGTCGGGTAGATCTATTGTGGGAAGCGGTTACCTGCTCGTTAGGTTGACTTTGAATCGTACTTATCAGAGCTAGGGTTTTCAGCGAGTTTGGTGATGACCCGATCGATGGAGTTGAGCAGGTCGATGTTGTCGATCTACTTCCCTTTGTAGCGGGGAAGCGGACGACTGAGGCATTGGCGTGGCTAAAGATGATGCAGGCATGGTCAGAGCTAGATGTACCATGGTTCGGAGCTAGATCCATCGTGGTAGGAGCCATACCCGTCGTGGTCAGAGCCATAGCCGATGTAGGTGAAGCAGTGGTCGGCGCAGACTGAATCCATGCCTCCTCCATGGTCATGGCGATGAAGTCGTCGGAGCCGGTGGTCCAGGTGATCTGGCCGATGGTGAACTTGAGGCCGTTCGGCATTGCCATGGAGGCGGAGACGATGACCATCTTGTTTGCTTAGAGAGCAGTACGCACACCCCCTACCTGGCACGCCACTGTCGATGCCTAGGGGTATGCCCAAGGTAGTAGATTGTCAGCAAACAGATGCACAAGTCACAAACAAGACGGTGACGCAAGACAGACACGAGGTCTTATCCAGGTTCGGTCGCCAAGAAGGCGTAACACCTACGTCCTGCGTCTGATTTGTATTGTTGTATGTCAATGAGAGATGTTTTTTAGAGGGATCCCCTGCCCACCTTATATAGTCCGGGGGCAGGGTTACAAATCTAGAAACCAATCCTAGTCAGTTACAATTGCCATATGTGGCCGGATAAGGATTCCTATTCTAACCGACCAGGATCCTGCTTGATCGCCAAATCCGCCTTGACTCCTTATGCGGGACTCCGATTAGGTTGGCTGAGCCGCACGTCGTCTTTCGGGTGGACCGGACCCATCGATCCGGGCCGGCCCAAGCTTAGCCGTAAGGGTATAGGGGTTAATACCCCCACAGGAGTTAGAAGTGAATAGTGCAGAAGAGAAGCGGCTCGATTCTTGTGTACATACAGCCAAATACCTTGCTGTTTTGCGCAGGTACTACAACAAGAACGTTAAAGAGCGATTCTTCGTGGTCGGGGACCTAGTCCTAAAGTGGAAGACAAACCAAGCTGGTGTCCATAAACTCGCAACCCATGGGAGGGGCCCTTCATGATCAAGGAAGTCACACGACCAATGTCTTATAGGTTAGCTCACCTGGACGGTACGGACATACCAAACTCGTGGCACATCGACAAGCTTAGACGTTTCTATGCTTAACCACTGAGATATGTACTCCTTTTGTACTTTCGATTTACTTCAATAAAGCTATTATGATTTCTCCGACCACTCTAATGTGTCACTTCGAATTTTATGGTTATTCTAACTTAGCCAGTAAAAGCCAACCACCATTCCTTCTATGGTTTTTGGAGCAGGCCCTGTCTCCGATTCCTCCCAACACGTGCATGGGATCCGCTCTCTACGTTACGGGTGATCGGCAGGTCCCCCTGGTTTGACTTGTCCGCGTCTACATGTGCACAGGTCACGCACCTCACACTCCAACCACATGGCAAACTAGGGTCATACAAACTTCTCAGGATGACGTGTCGAGCAAAATGGTACAACTAAACAGAACGTTAACATGTTCTCACTTAGTTACACCAACATGAGTATCAAGCTTAAATACATTTTATACAAAGCAAACAAGCTTATGATGATATACAGTTACGTTATTACAAGCTTGCCTGAAGAGGCCCAAGTTTACAATTACACAACTATGTCCTCCTTCTATAGCTCTAAGCCTATTCCATTGGCTGGTCGGGGCGCGCGGCACCTACTGCTCGCTGCTTCCAATATCCTACTCTAGTCTTAGGGACTCTTGTGCTGGTCGAGCTGAAGAGGATGGCCCCGCCGATGCCTAGCTGGTCGAGACCACAGGCTTCGTCGGTTGGCTTGCAGCTGATGGCGTTTCCAGCTGACTTGTCGATGGCGCACCCTGTACAGGTGTTGTCCCACCTCCACATAGGTTAATATCATCAATTATCTTTGACGATAGGTCCAACTGGGCCATCCAAAGCTCCTCAGCCTTGTCTGGGTCTACCTCCTTCGGGTACCTAGCCTCTAGGCACTTGAGATCGATCAGGGGGTAGTGGGCACGCACCATGCTTAGCACATGTGCACCCGTGTACTCACCCGCCTCCTTCATGAACTCTTGGAACCAACTCCATGCCTTTCAGCACCTCTCGACTAGTCTGAGCTGTGGCGTCCTTGGCACTTCCTCTGTGAGCACCGGGTCGATAAGGTCGAGGATGGGCAAAATGCCAGTTGCCACTTCCTGGCACTGGTTCTTCCATGTGTCCTGATCCTCAGTGGTCTCTAGGCATCGCACCTTCTAGCCGTCACGATCTTTAATCACATCTTCTAGATGTTTCTTAGCATTGACTTTTAAAACTACAAACCATACAAGACATCAGAATGTAATGGCACGACAAGATAAGGCAGGCAATAGAATGAGCAATGTGGTCTGGAACACTTACTTTTCAGTTCCTCCTTCATCTTAGTTGTGCGGTCCTGGAGTTGAGACTGGTCGCGCGCTAATTTCTCATTGTCCTCCTTTAGGCGACCACACTCTGCGGTCACATGGCTATTCTCCTCTTGGAGGCGGGTTACTTCGTCTTCTAAGCCTACACTACAGCTGTCACTACCAACAATGCAACAACGCATGTCATGCACTTGCTGTGATAAAATGACAACTTACTTGTTTTTTCCTGCTCTTTGTTACTGAGCTAGATGACCAGGTTCTGGTTTTTTGCATCTTGTTTCATCCTCTCCTGTTCAGCGGCTTCAAGTTGGCGGTGCAAGCGTTCCACCTTGGCTGCCAGTTCTCTATTGTTTGCCGTGATTCCCTCAATCTGGTCGAAGCACCTCTTTTGGTACCTTGCGGTCTTCATCAAGCCCTGCATATAACCAAGCTAAGTCAGATAGTTCGACTAAATAGTAGGATCAAGTGGTCAAGCCAAACATACCTGAACTTCTGTCACCAAACGTTTTGCCGCTCGTTCAACTTTTAGGGTCTCTTCGACCTCTAGGATTTCCTCATGCATAACCCACTCGTCGTTCCACCAGCGCGACACATATACATGTTGTCGTTTGTCTTGGGGACTGGCCCAGGATCTCTTCTACTTCATCCTCTTCGGCCTCTTGTTCATGAGGTGGCGCTGGTTGGAGTTTGTAGTCTTTGCGACCACTATGGCTTTCCCATGAGCCGTAGCATCGACAAGTGTGCTCTGTGCCACCTCCGGCTGCTGCTCCTTGGCTTGGTCTAGGTCCCCTTGGCACCAAAGTATCCCCCTCAGTAGGGTTAGTGCTTGGAGCACTTGTACTTGGCTCAGCTCTCTTCTCGACCAGCTACTCAGGGACTGTCGTCTGGCCACTCGTCTACTAAGGTTCCGGTGGATTTTCTTCCACAGTTTCCTCCACAGCTGGCTGCTGGGCAGTTTTTTCCACCATTGCTGGTGAAGTCGTGCCGCACTCGGCTAGCTGGTCGGGATTTTCAGTGGACGCCGACCTAATATATCAGAGATAAGTTCAGAAGACAATAGTATTCAATACAAATTGTAGGCTTACATCAAGGTTACAAATACTTATAGCTTGGAAGCACAGGAATGATGTGGTGAAGGAGCGTCTCTTCGATCGTGCTTGCTCCACGTGCTCAGTGGGTTCCACCGGGTCTTTTTCCATGACCAGTACCAGTGCTGGGGTTTGGTGCTCGACCCCTTCCCCACTTGTCCTCTGTGTTGCAGTGGTCGATGATGCGATCCCTGTTGGCACAGAGGAGCCACCCTGCTCCATCGACTCCATTTGTCTCCTCCTCTTTCGAGGGATGAGTCAGAAGATGTCCACATCCTCTGTTTCATTGTCTGAAAGAGGGAAGATGGCCTGACGACGTTTGTTGGTCGTCGGCCGCTTGCCAGCAGCCCTGGCCATTGCCTCCTCTCCAACCCCGAGTATAGCCCAGTCGACATCTTTGGCCCTAGCACTGGTCTAGGGCGGTTGGGCTGGCAACTTGTGGCCAATCCACACTAGGGGGTGGAGACACGAACACTGCTGCCCTATCATGACCATTACTCTGGGAAATATAAAGATGACAACACAGTTAATTTTTGTTCCAACATAACTCTACAGCTACAAGGAAGCATAATTTACCTTTGGGGGAGGTCGGGCCAGCTTGAAGGCAGTGCTTCGTTGTCGCTTAACCTGACATAATTGGGATTGGCTAGGTTGAATAGCTCCCCAATCCTGGCCTTGACTTCCATCTTGTCAAGTGCCTCTTTTCTGGTCCTCGTTGGATCTGCGCTCCCCTGGTATTCGTAGCCAGGATGTACCCTCTTCTAGCAGGGCTGGATCCTTCGGCTGATGAAGTTCCCGAGCACGCTTGGACCAGTCTAGCTTCCCCCATGGGATCATCCCGAGTAGTTCTATGATCTGTTCCAAGCGCTCGAGCTTCTCCGACCAGCTGTTCTTCTTCTTTAGAATCAACCCCACGTCGCACAGGGTGATCGTGTTCGGCTCTTCGCGGATGTAGAACCACTTCTTATACCATTCGTCCAGTGATGTGTTCCAAGGGTAGTGCAGGTACTGGGCCTTCATCCTATCAGCATAGATTGAGATATACGCCTCCGGCTATCTTCGAGCCACCGCTCCCTTTCTTTCACAGACAGAACAGATGGCGAAAGAGGTCGAAATGGGGCTGGAAGCCACCATATGCTTCGCAAAGATGGATGAAGGTGGAGACAAGAAGAATCGAGTTGGGATGTAGATTACAAATCCCAATCTTGTAGTACAAACAGAGCCCCTAGAGGAAAGGGTGCACTAGAACCCCAAAATCTCGCTTGAAGAAATCCTCGAAAACCACAATCTCACCTAGTTGTGGATCGGGGTAGCTTTCTCCTTCTGGCGTGCGCCATCCCGCGAGTGCCTTGTTATGGAGCACTCCCATGGTGACAAGGTCTTCGATGGTCTGCTCATTGCTCCTTGACTTCCACCACTCCTTCGTCATGACTCCAGTTTTCTTCTAGGCATCTTTCTTCGCCATTAATCTATCCTTGCTAAAGGGGTGGATACGGTGGAGGGTGATGGGTGATGATTTCAGAGGAATAGGGTTTGGCAAGAGGAAGAAGGTTGCGGCGGCGAATGATAATGGGGATTGGTAAAAAATAACTTACCAGTTCTATATTATAAATAACCAAGAGTTCCAGTCATTTCGTCCGCTTGAGATTCTTGGGAGATGTGCGCACATGCCGTAGACGGTTGTTTTCACAACCTCGAGATCTACGCCAATAAACGCGCCCCTTCGTTACCTAGTGTACGCGCCTCTTCATTGCTAGTGTGAGAGGGCCCACACTGACGCACCTCTTTACAGGTGCCAAGCGACTGTTTGCTAGAAAGGGCAAGAAGATAGTATGACGTGCTATACCTGTCTACTTTTTTGACCAGACATGTATGATTGGACTTGACAGAGTAAGAAGATAAATAAATACACCAAATAATAGTACAAGCAGCGTTTGTTTCTTCGCTACATGTCTTGTGCTCAAGGATGGTCCAGACCATTGCCGTGCTTGGGGACTACCCAGACCACTACCATGCTTAGGGACTACCCAGACCACTACCATGCTCGGTGATTACCCAGACCACTGCCATGCTCGGGGACAGCCCAGACCACTGCCGTGTTTGGGGACTGCTACGACCACTACTGTGCTCAGGGACTGCTTCCGACCGCTAATGTGCTTGGGAACTATCCCGACCACTGCTCAGAGATTGTTCTCCTCGGCTACATGTGATTTGTACTCACATACAGTTGAGAGACATTTATTTAGACCTTGCTACAAGGCTCATACTTTGCCTTCTAGTAAGCCCTGAGGACTACATCGGTACGATGCACCTGCCGGTGCATCTCGTATCGCTTGTACGATGATTGGGTTCTCAACTTAACTAGGAATTCTTTTTAGACCCTGGCACCACATGCCTACAGTCACCTACTACCAGGCTCGGGGACTAAGTCGGGCACACTTCACCTTGCAGTGAATGTGTTTATTTAATCGACCCTAATGCTTTGATTGATCAAACGGATTACTATCGTGCTCGGGAATTGTCCTAACCACTGCTCGGAGATCGTTCTCCTTAGCTACATGTGATTTGTACTCACATACAGTTGAGAGACATTTATTTAGACCTTGATACAAGGCTCAAACTTTCGCCTTCCAGCAAGCCCGGGGACTACATCGGTACGATGCACCTGCCGGTGCATCTCGTATCGCCTGTACGACGATTGGGTTCTCAACTTAACTAGGAATTCTTTTTAGATCCTAGGCACCACATGCCTACGTCACCTACTACCTAGGCTTGGGGATTAAGTGGGCATAATTCACCTTGTGGTGAATGTGTTTGTTTTTCGACCCCTACGCTTCTGATGATCAAGGATGCTATGCTTCAAGATTCACTTACATTTCTTTTCAGAAATACAAGTGGGCACACTTCACAGGATGGAAATCTTTTTCTTTTTTCTTAAAAGCACCATACATTCTTAGGACAACCTACTTCTCCAGCGACAATGGTGGTCAGAGATGTCAAGGACTCAAGCCTTACTTGTCGGAGAAGGTTAAAATGGCGTGTCGCAGCATAATACATGGTGCTCGGGGACTAGCTAGTGGGGGTATTAACCCCTATACCCTTATGGCTAGGCTTGGGCCGGCTTGGATTAGTAGGTCCGGTCCACCAAAAGATGACGCATGGCCTAGCCAACCTATTCGGAGTCCCGCGCAAGGAGTCAAGGCAGATTTGGCGATCAAGCAAGATCCTGGTCGGTTAGAATAGGAATCCTTATCCGACCACATATGGCAATTGTAACTAGCTAGGATTAGTTTCCAAATCTATAACCCTGCCCCCGGACTATACAAGGTAGGCAGGGGACCCCTCTAAAAAACATCTCTCATTAACATATAGCAATACAATCAGACGCAAGACGTAGGTATTACGCCTTTTTGGCGGCCGAACCTAGATAAAACCTCATGTCTGTCTTGCGTCACCGTCTTGTTTGTGGCTTGACGCATCTGTCTGCCAACAATCTACTACCTTGGGTATACCCCTAGGTAGACTACCAACCATATTTCGTCGACAGCATCCATCATTGGGACTAGATCCCTAATCCTATGAAGGAAAAGGTTGGCATCGAGCCAAGGCTCTTGGCTAGGTTTGGCGAAAAGATCACCATGGTGGGCTAGATGGTGACTGATGGTGAGCAGTCCTCCATCCACAGCCTCCTCCAGTCCGGTAGCAAAAGCACAGTCTAGAGAGACTATTCCTCCTCCTATTTAGTCAGCTCAAGTTCCTATAGACATAGGTCCCCAAACCGGTCGGCGATGAAGGCAAGCTTGCCAAAGAAGATCCTTGTGCTCGGTTGCATCTTCTCTAGTTCATCGCCAAAGTTGAAGATAATTCCCAACTAAAACACAAAAACAAATCTAAATGCGAAATGCCCCTACCTGGCGCACTAACTATCATATTGTTTTGCTCTGGCAATATCCAGCAACATGATTGCGTAGATGAAATTAGATGGTAGCACATGAGATACAGAGATTTATACTGGTTCAGGGTGTGGTGCGTGCTAATCCCTACTCCAGTGGTGCGGCTGCTATTATATTCATATGATCAATTATAGGGGTTGTTGCTCTAGCTACGTAGTAGATTGGAATGGTCGAAGATGGATCCTAAGCCCGAGGTCCCTACCTTCCTTTATATAGGTAGGAGAGGTAGGATTATAGAGAGGGCGATCGGGTTACCAAATTGAGTTCCTAGTTTGTTACATAATATGTGCAACAGATTGATCCTAGCTATCATCTAGATTCACCCGCCTTGGCTTGCCTTGACCTCCACATTGGTTGATCATGTCAGCCCTTGTGGGCCTTCTCCTTGGTGGCTACTGGGCCGATAGCTTGGTGATGGTCACATATATGGGTGGTGTAGGTACCCCTATCCCATATATCTAACAAGATGTCACCTAGATCACTAATGTGGCACTACCCCTCACTCTAGCTATAAATACCCCCTAGTCCTTCACTCTCATTGATGACACATTGGAGTGGACCACTCTTTAATAGCTTTAGCGAAGCTTTGCTGTAGTGCTATGAGATTAGGGAGAGAGTGAGGGGAATGTGGAGAAGGGCTAGACCTGTCTGGTGTCTTTTCCAAGCTGTACCTCGGTGGATGCAATCTTCTTGTAAGTGATTCATCTGAGTTCTTTATAGTATTTGATATTCTGTCTCTTCTAGTAGTTATATAGCCTTCTTCCCTATACACCGCTTTACTTTAGTAGAGTGCTCTAATCACTCGAGAAGGTTAGAGTAGTGAGTGTAGTGTAGATGTGGTGTCTAGCCTATATCAGCGCTCAGCCATGCGGTGGTGCTCTGGCAAGGCCGTGGCTTCAATGGTGAGGGGACTTGGGTAGGCTAGGGCTTCAACCAAACACATAGCGAGGTTCACGAGGTCACGATAGACAATCATTGGCTCCTCCTAGCTCCACAAGGTAGCAAGGATTGGGCGGAACCCCACCAGCATGGTGGTGGCAAGGCACACGGCCGCACCAGTGAGGCAATGGCGATAATGGATCCAAGGGCTCCCACAATAAAAAGGTGGGGGTTTGCATCTTCTACGAAAAAGCAAAACTCATCGAGAGGTCACCGGTGACTCTACCGGTCGGTGTGCATAGAATAGACCTCGCTAATATAACAGAACCACCCAATTTATACAAGATCAAGTACGGTTGTCCCTGCTAACATGTTGACACACACAAACTTTCACTCATATAAGCCTGGTAGTCCGCCGAGTGTCCCGAAAGGGCACCGCTGCTGCTGCCGTCGGGACTGGCCAGCGGCTACACCGGCCAACTAGGGAAAGGGCACCACGGCAAGGGGGCTGGCCGGCTCGGTCATGGCCACTCTCGGGCCACACCCTAGCCCGGTCTCAACCAGCTGGGGCTTGCTGTGCCCAGCCATGCACGTAGGGAGGGCTGCGCCCATGGCTGCCCACGGCGATGAGCGGTCCCTGGCAGTGTTGGATCGAACGAGCACGCGTGCCATGGTGGAGAAGGGAGAAGAGAGTGATGGGGTGGAGCGAACAGCAAGGCATGGCACCGCAGAGGGGCCAGGTGGTGGTTGGGAGAAGCTCTGCCACTTGGCAATGGCAGCCAAGGCCATGGCACCCACGGCAGCAGAGCGGAGGAGGGCGAAGGCGTGCGCGAGGGAGTTCCAGAGAGAGCCAGTGGACGCGGAGAGCTTGGGTGCTCAGTTTGGAGGAGCAGGGCATGAGGCAGTGCGTGGCGTAGAGCTTGGACGTGCGTCAGCCATGGCGGGCGAGCTCCGGTGCATGGCTACCACGACCCCATTTCGTCGAACACGTGGCGCGCGTGATGGAGCCCGACTTGAAGTCCGTTTTTGGCATATTCCGTGCACATTCGGACCTTGGCGCCAGTAGCAAAGTTGCTCTACCCTGGATGCTCTACAAACTTGATTAAGGCTGCATGGTCATTGGAGCAGTAGATTAGTGGCTAATTAGCTCCTAAAATGCCACTGTCAACAACATAATAAGGATTAAGCCTTGCTCGGTTAGGACTCCAATTTGTTGGTCAAAACATGATCAAAGTTGACCCAACTTTTTACATGCTCTTCTCTAATGAAATACCTCCAACTTCTATTTTTGGGTCAAAGCATGATGCTTAATAAAAACTCAAGAACGCGGCATGCCAACCTAATGACAATGAATTCCAGACTTGGAATAATTCTAAGTGCTGAAAACAACAGCAAATTCGATCTTGTGACCTCGATTTGACTTACTTCCAAGCTGATCTAGCTCTTAGTCCAAAAACCAAGTTTGTTCTACATGCTATGGACTCCAACTTTTATTTAGGTTCCACTACCATGCAAACACTCTAAGTTGCAGTTCAAACCAAGTCAAAGTAGCATCACTATAAAGCTTAAATCACCCTTTTTAATCTATTGGAGCATTTTCTGGCCACCTTCTCAACATGAACCCTTCATAACTTTTGTTCATGAGTGCAAGTAGAGTTGTTTGAGCAAGGTACCAAGGTTTGGTTGACTTCATATGTTTCCATCCACTTGATAAAGCAATTCATGCAAAGATATGACTTATCATTTCATGTGACTTTTTGATTCCAAACTTCAGGAAACTTTTCCATGGATCAATATAGATGGATATTGATGCGAGACACATGAAACAAGTACATCCAACATTACTCAAGCATACTTTTAGAAAAGGCAACATGTAAGCAATGGTGCATGGTCCAAGTTTAAGTGGTGGCTCATTTTCATATGTTTGACCTAACATCTCCATCACCACTTAACATGTCAAGGTTGAGCTTAAACCCATTGCTTAACTGGTGACAAACACCTAGGGTGTTACAGCCCTCCCCCCTTAAAGGAATCGCGTCCCGAGATTCAGAACTGAAAGGCTTTTATGGAAGAGAGACATGTTACTAGTTTCCAATATCAGTGATAGCTTTAGGCTACATAGCATTGAAGCATCAGAGGGACCAAAATGGCTGAGACCACTTTCTATACTTGTTCTTTGTAGTAAATTTTTGTCAGAAGAATTTCCTTCATTGGCTTCCATAAAGCATTGTTATATGTGTCCCCGCTAACACGTTGACACACACATACTTTCACTTCATATAAGCCCGGTAGTCCGCCGAGTGTCCCGAAAGACCTCGGTAAATCAACATCACAACCAAGATCATGTGATTAAGCAAATACACATCACATACACAGGGTTGCAGCAGAAATAATATTACAAATGGGTTCCCACTTAAAAGTACAAGTTTGGGTTTCAAAATCGATTAGTGAAAACAACATAGCTTTCAAAAGATTACATTAATATATGTTCCAAATACATTGCTAGCATAAGTGACATCATCCGACAAAAGCATATAGATGAGAAGTAACTATAGAATTCACCAAGCCACCGGCGGTTAGCCACCATCTTCATAGGCCGAGAACTTCACCTGCAACATGGTGGGATAAACCCTGAGTACAAGAAGGTACTCAGCTAGACTTACCCAGTCAAAACCAAAAATAAAGGACACCAACGGTCATGCAAAGCTTATGAGGTGGGCTAGCTTGACACTAGTTGCATAAAAGAGCTTAAGAATATAGTGACCAATTTAAACTTAGCATCAAGTTTATCATCATTTACCTGTCCACTAGATTAGCACTGTACTAGAGCACTCACTTATTAGGAGCAAACAATATTAACCATAGCAGGTATAATAAGGCTGTCATCATCATATCATCATTTCTGAACCATTATGTTATTTAGTGTATCTACTTTGGAGATAAGCCTGTCAAGTTCTCACTAACCGCTGAGAGACGGCGACTCAAATTGAATTACAACTCAGCTGAGGGGGTATTCCTAACTCTCACCCTGGCATACTTTGCAAGGGTAGCCGTGGGTCACCTTTGGGACAACTCAGGAACCAAATTCACAGGTTCGATCAGCACCAGCACTCTCAGGGATTACCCTTCTGCCAAGATGATTAGGACTTTTAAATCACCTGCCCTTGGACTCACGCCTACGGCTCCCTTCTGAGGTGCACTTTATACTTATCGACTCCCAGCCTGAGGTGAGCTACTCGGCTTCGTGGTTGCTCTTTAGACGTGGCCAACTAAGAGAGAGGCATGCATTCAACATGAATAGGAAAGGCTCCAAGATTCAGTCCTTAAGCGACACAGACGGAGTCACTACAAACCAGGCAAGCCTTCAGCCCGGTCTTCATTTCAAATTAAGACAGGTTCTTTTCCACGATAGCAAATATAGCCAACTGTGCCATATGTATATTCCTATATCTCACAGGTGATAGGAAATCACCTGACTTCTACCTGCATTTAAGCAGGGCTAAGCACTACACGAGCCTGAGCTACAAAGGATTCAGGGTATCAATATCTGGACAAGGATTGGATAACCAATGCAGCAAGTGTTTGCATCCAACACCTAAACTTAATGCAATAATATATATGTAACAATAATACTTTAACTGCATTTTGGAAATTAGGAGGCTTAATATGCTCCGGGGCTTGCCTGGGATCCCACACTGAATCAGTGTTAGTTAGATGACACTCGCTAAGTGAGCATCTCCCAGTCCTAGCACTTGTCCAGTCCTTCCACCTTCAGGATAGGTCCACCATACACCGTCTTTGGGTTTGGCTCCAACATCACATCCTTCATGTGGTTCATCTAGCGCACCTTGATGAGATGCAAGATGCAAGTGCATGAATTTGAAGAATGGTAATACAAGAGGCATCACATAAACATTCAAGACAAACACAAGATTATGCAAGACATAGACACCAATAGCTATTTAACTAACATCACACAACTAACTATAGAGAGCAAGCACATCAAGCATGACACAAGTTTAACAAGGTCACAAGTATCATAACTTGACCATCAACAAGGGCATAAGCCACACTTAGCAACACATGGTGTAAACAACCACAACTAGCATGTGTCTATTTCTAGGACTGGAAACAATAGCTTCTTGTTTGGATCATAACTAGAGTTATACAAATCCAATAGCCATGCAACAAGACATTCTGGAAAGCTTATGAAATTGTCTACAATTCATTTTTAATCATCTTAGCATGATTCTCAAGTTAACTAAGTCAAATATACCCATTTACAGAAACTGGTCCACAATTGACAAAGAGCAATCAATTCTGTAACCCAACTTTAAATAGGCATTACTCACAAACCACAATACCAAATACCACCAAATTTTAATAGAAGCTAGATACATGAATTACCTACAACTTTGTTATTACCACCAAAAGCTCATTCAAATCCTAACTAGATCAAACACTAGCATCTTTCAGATCTGCTCAGAATACAATCAAAACCTGATAGAAGACTTAAAAGTCATGTAACTCCTACACTATCAGGCCTATGGCCTTATAAGTTGAACACAAGCAAGATCATGAAATTTACTACAACTTTTGTATTCACTACAACCATAGCAAACATCATTTACACCACGAAAATAATTGCACAAGCAAAATTGCAAATGCAACCCAACAGCAGTGGTACAGAAAACTGATAGGAACTTCAAAGAAGCATAACTAGAGTTCTAGACCTCCCTACAACTTTGTTATTCTCATATTAAGATGATTCTACAGTTAGAAGGGTCAATTAATTCAATAATTGCATCTCTGTCCAAAACATAGACAGAAACTGACATACCACTTTAAACTAGCTATAAATGGAGTTATACATGTCCAATAAATGTGTTTCTAGACTTTTTAGAAAGCTTATAAAATTCTAAACAACTTTGTTGTAAACACCTAAAGATAATTCTACTATTAAGAAGGCCCCACAGTAAGAACAAGGAAACCCTCTCTGGATTTGGGCAGAAACAGCCACAGAGATTTAAGCAAGTATAACTCAAGATCTACTTAACCAAAAATCATGATATTTAGCTTTTTGAAAATCTTATGAAAAGTACTACAACTCATGTATTATCACCCAGACATGATTCACAACTTAACTGGGCCAATTAATTCAAACATGCAGACTTATTCAGGATAGGAGCAAAGCAACACAGGGAATTTGTCATTTTTATAATTCTTAAACCATCAAGCCTAAACTCCTGAAATTTTTACCAGACATCAAACATCACCAGAGTAACACTCCATAAATATTTCACATTTATTTGAGCACCACAACTTCAGTTATGAAAAAGACAAAACATAGCTAGTATTAAGAACCTAACTGCATAGATCTATTAGTACAGCAAAATATTTAAACTAAAACATGTCATATTATAGATCCAATGCATATACTAATTTCACAAGGATTCCAAAAAGTCCTCATTTACTATTTTACGATTTTTATACTAATTATTATGAATTTTCAAAGTTCAGCACAAAAATCTGCCATTAAAAGATTAAACCGAAAAGAAAACGCTTTTGCATTGGGAACCCTAGACTTTACTCAAATCAACCAAGCCCATAAATGTAACTTCTTGTGTCTGGCTATTTTACAAAGTGAACATGTTAAAAAGTTTCTATTTATGATCAGACCCTCTTCTTCTTCAGGCCGAACACACGAGATACAGAGGAGCGCTGCTGCCGTCAGGACCGGCCAGCGGCTGCACCGGCCAGCTGGGGAAAGGGCACCGTGGCAAGGGGGCTAGCCAGCTCGGTCGTGGCCACACCCTGGCCATGCCTTGGCCTGGTCTCAACTAGCTGGGGCCTACTGTGCCTAGCCACGCACGCAGGGAGGGCTGCGCCCATGGCTGCCCATGGCGACGAGCGGTCCATGGCAGTGTTGGATTGAACGAGCACGCGTGCCATGGTGGAGAAGGGAGAAGGGAGTGACTGGGGTGGAGCAAGTAGCAAGGCATGGCACCAGCAGAGGGGCCAAGCGATGGTTGGGAGAAGCTTTGCCACTTGGCAATGGTGGCCAAGGCCGTGGCGCCCGCGGCAGCAGAGCGGAGGAGGGCGAAGGCGTGCGCGAGGGAGTTCCAGAGAGAGCCAGTGGACGCGGAGAGCTCAGGCGCTCAGTTTGGAGGAGCAGGTCATGAGGCAGCGCGTGGTGTAGAGCTTGGACGTGCGTTAGCCATGGCAGGGCAAGCTTCGGTGCATGGCTGCCACGACGCCATTTCATCAAACACGTGGCACGCGTGATGGAGCCCGACTTGAAGTCCGTTTTTCGGCATATTCCGTGCACATTCGGACCTTGGCGCCAGTAGCAAAGTTGCTCTACTCTGGATGCTCTACAAACTTGATTAGGGCTACATGGTCATTGGAGCAGTAGATTAGTGGCTAATTAGCTCCTAAAATGCCACTGTCAACAACATAATAAGGATTAAGCCTTGCTCGGTTAGGACTCCAATTTGTTGGTCAAAACATGATCAAAGTTGACCCAACTTTTTACATGCTCTTCTCTAATGAAATACCTCCAACTTCTATTTTTGGGTCAAAGCATGATGCTTAATAAAAACTCAAGAACGCGGCATGCCAACCTAATGACAATGAATTCCAGACTTGGAATCATTCTAAGTGCTGAAAACAACAGCAAATTCGATCTTGGACCTCGATTTGACTTACTTCCAAGCTGATCTAGCTCTTAGTCCAAAAACCAAGTTTGTTCTACATGATATGGACTCCAACTTTTATTTAGGTTCCACTGCCATGCAAACACTTTAAGTTGTAGTTCAAACCAAGTCAAAGTAGCATCACTATAAAGCTTAAATCGCCCATTTTTAATCTATTGGAGCATTTTCTGGCCACCTACTCAACATGAACCCTTCATAACTTTTGTTCATGAGTGCAAGTAGAGTTGTTTGAGCAAGGTACCAAGGTTTGGTTGACTTCATAGGTTTCCATCCACTTGATAAAGCAATTCAAAGATATGACTTATCATTTCATGTGACTTTTTTATTCCAAACTTCATGAAACTTTTCCATGGATCAATATAGATGGATATTGATGCGAGACACATGAAACAAGTACATCCAACATTACTCAAGCATACTTTTTAGAAAAGGCAACATGTAAGCAATGGTGCATGGTCCAAGTTTAAGTGGTGGCTCATTTTCATATGTTTGACCTAACATCTCCATCACCACTTAACATGTCAAGGTTGAACTTAAACTCATTGCTTAACTGGTGATAAACACCTGGGTTGTTACAGCTAAGGCCATGCTTGGGGTCATGGTGGGTGTGCTCTAGTGCGGTGCTACGCACTGGCATTCCTAGGCCTTGGTAGCTCGGTAGCGCCATGTGGTGGCTCATGTGCGTGTGCGTGTTGGTATTTCTTAATGCATACAGAAAGGATCTACAACCACATGGAATTACAATTGTAGGTTTCATCTAGAAGTATTCAGGTTATTGTATTTGCCACATAACTGGCCAATTTATAAGAGCACAAGTACAATGGTAGCCCACAAGCAGTCGCATTGTCATACTTGAGCCCATATAAACCCGGTAGTCCATCGAGTTCCACGACGGGTCTCGATTAACCATCAACATACAACCAAAATCATACATGATTCAACATACATGTCACATGTGACATAAAGTTCACAAATACAGTTCATCCATCAGAGTACGAATTAAGGTTATTACAAACCAAGTTCGGTAAATAGTAGCTGAAGCAAATTAAAGTTTGAAACTAACATCTGCCATCATAGTTCAAATACATAGTGGCAATTCATGATCAAACTCCCACAAAAGCATATAAGAAGGATTAATAAGAGATGTCTGCCTAGGGCTCACTCCTCATCCACGGCAGGACAGAAGTAGTTCTTGTAATAGCTATGATAAATTGTACCATCTGCAACAATGGGAATAAAACCCTAAGTATGAGAAGGTACTCAACTAGACTTACCCTGTCGTAAACCAAAAATAAAGTGACCCCAAGGATTATGCAAGGATTTATAAGTGGAGATAGCTTGACAATATTTTGCATGAAAAGTGATTAACTTAGTTACACAATTATAATTCGGTCATCAAGTTAATTATAGCTATTCATCTCTAGATTAGCAACTAACATATGCCAAACATGTTGTATATCATTTAGTAGCATACAATAGTAATCATAGCTGGTGTAGTAATTCCATGTTCATCCAAACCATCATGTTCCATAACACAATTACTACGATGTTGGGGCTAGCCAAGTTTCTCACTGTCCGAGAGAGATGGCGATTCGAATCGATTTCAACCAAATAGGAATTTATTCCAAACACAAACCTAGGTAGACCAGATCAACGGTCACCTTAGGTACAACTCAAGTCCACATTTTGCGGGTTCGCCTAGCGTCGCACAATCAGGGACAACCAGCTGCAAGGATGTTTAGGCCCGGCCTACCCTTGGGCTCATGTCTGGCTCCCCACACATCCTTACTACCATCCAGAGTGTGCACTTTTATAGAATGGGGCCTGGCCTAAGTTGAGCTACTCAGCCTCATGGTCGAAACGAGTTATCTGGCCAGCTAAGTGATAGGCATGCATTCAATCTTGTTAGAAGTGCCAATAACTGGTATGGTCCTTAATCGGCACAGATGGGATTACATGAGTCAACCTACTCATAGACTCCACCCGGCCTCTTTTACATTACCCCATGATTCTTTTCCATGATAGCAAATATAGTCAACCGTGCTTCGGTATCCACCTATATCTCGCAGGTGATATGAAATCACCCGACTTCTACCGGTCTAAGCATGGCTAAGCATAGATTTGATCCTAGACCTACATAGGGTTAAAGGTATATATAACTAGACAAGGTAGTTCTATGCATCAAGTGTTTCCAATCAAGTCTTATAACCTAATGCATCAATCATAAAGGACTCAAGTAATATTTTGTAAAACATGGGAGACTTCGAATGCTCTGGGGCTTGCCTTTGAGGAAAGAGGTTGGCCGGTGATCTGGGCACTCAGGGAGATCTTCAAGAGTCTACTCCTCTTCTCCTAGAGCTATGGCCTAAGGCATCTTCTGCTGATCCTCCTCCTCTTCTTTGATGAACTCTAGCAGAGTTATTTCATCGGATGATCCTATATGCATGAGCATGGAATAAAATATCATGAATGCATATATGATGACATGTATAATATGATATGATGTGATGAATGCATCCTCATAAGTGTTTTCAACAGCATTGCATTAAAGTAATCACAAGTTGCATCTTATTTTACTGAGTAGGCGCATATCTCTTCTCTACTGCTTAAGCAAACACTTATCTAAATCATTTTCTAGACTACAAGGTAGCAACCACTTGTTTTGATCATAACTGGAGTTATACACATCAAAATAATATGGTTGTAGACATTCTAGAAAGCTTATGAAATTGGCTACAACTTTCTTTTAATCATCTTAATGTGATTCAGTAGTTATCTAGGTAAAACAAATCAATCCTTTAGATCTATCTAGAGAGCAAGCATTCTTGGTAGCAGACTTCTAACAGCCATAATTCTTAAACCATAAGGCCTATGACTATGAAAATTTAACACAAGGTAGATAAGTAAGTTATCTACAACTTTTTTATGAACAAGTTTTACAGAAAAGACCATTATCACCATGAAATTATCAACTCAACCAAAACTATACATGCAGCCATCTAGTTGAATTATAAAGCAATAATTAACCAGTTGTGTCGGGTACCATAAAAAGGGGTCCCCTAAGCAAGGACCGAAAAAATCGCTTAGACCATGTAAATATCAAAGCCAAGAGACAACCACTGGCAAACCCCCACCTTATCCGAGGCTCGGCTAGACCACCTAGCCCACCTCGGACAGCATCCCGACTCACCCGAAGCGAGCTCGGCCCAAAATGAAACACGTAAGGCCTTGGACGAGGTACCGATTCTCCGCCTCGCTTGAGGCCCTGCGCGTAAGGCCTCGGACGAGGTACTGATTCTCCGCCTCGCTCAAGGCCCCTGCCCGTAAGGCCTCGGACGAGGTACCAATTCCCTGCCTCACTCGAGGCCCGCCCGTAAGGCCTCGGACTGAGGTACCGATTCTCTGCCTCGCTCAAGACCCTGCCCGTAAGGCCTCAGAACGAGGTACCGATTCTCTGCCTCGCTCGAGACCCTGCACGTAAGACCTCAGATGAGGTACCGATTCTCCGACTCGCTCAAGGCCAGCTCGGCAGCTACCCCTATCACCGCCGCCTCGACTGGGACGTCACATCCAACTAACGCGACCAACCACTCCCGCAACGTCAGCCGAAACGATGACTCGACACAAGTGGAGTGGCCGACGAGATGGGAGTCGCATCGAATGCCATGTCGTCCAGGGATAGGACGGGGTAGGGGTTGCCAACCGCTGTGCTCGGCACTAGTGCCCATGGCTGACACCCATGCTGCACTATGCTACCTAACCCTCACTCCAAAGACTAGTGTGGCATGGAGAGTCATGCCCGAGTCCCTGTAGCCTCGGAATCAACACACAAGACCAACTGCTCCCTCCGAGCCTCGGCTATCCGCTTTCAGGCCCCTGTAGCCTCAGGACTCGCCATTGTTGAGCCCCCCCCCACAATGGCTCAGCCTCTACACTGACTGGGCCTTAGCTCTCTACGTTGTCAACATACAGCGACCGGCACATCATCTGCAGTATGCACCATACCCTATGCCAAGCTAGCAGGAGCTCCCACGTCGCATAGGATCAGGCATGACTAGCGCGTCGCTCTAGTGCACCGAGGACAAGGCCGCTCCACTGACCATGCTACCACAGTGACTGAGCTACAGGGCCTAGACACGCTGCCTCTGCTCACAACACTGCCATGTAGCAAATCCATGTACCGCCCCCTGTGCCTCCCTTCGACTATAAAAGGGAGTGATCGGGGCCACTTCTAGGGAGACATGGAGACAGATACACACACAGACACACGTGCAAGCAATGCACAACGCTCTGCAACACACATGCTTCCTCGCTGCAAGAGATCAACATCTCAAGCAACCCACGCCACTCCACGCAGAGACCTAGGACTAGCTCCCTCTCTCGCTCAGCTTGTAAGCCCCTCCTACAAGCACCTCGGTGCAAGGAATACAAGATCGCTCTCTCAGACTGAACATAGGGCACCCATTGCCTGAACCTAGTATAAACCTTGTGTTTCTTTGCATCACCATCTAGGATTAGGGGCACGCTAGTACATTTTCACTGGTTGGTTGAGGATCCGCTGGACCCAAAACACCGACAGTTGGCGCGCTAGGTAGGGGTGCTACTGCATGTCAGCCTTGTCATCCCAACAAGTTCCAGATGGTAGACCCCAGTGCGACCACTACTGTCACTGGCATAGTGATCTGGTTTGGGAGCCTAGAGTTCATGTCTCTAGGACATGAGTATGATATGGTACTCCTCCTACCCAAAACCCCATCGACCGATGACGACATCGCGCACCAGCAGCCTAGGCGCAAGTGGCACCTAGGCCATCCGCTCTCGTCAGCGCTCGCCAGGCGCGACATAGGTAGGACCACCCTGACCCTGCGAGAGCCCTAGGGCGACGCACCGCGCTCCACCGGTATCCCATGCCTGGCTGTTGGTACAGAGTCCCTAGTTGGGGACCTGTCTAACCTAAGCTTGGGCAAGGGAAGGACACCAGTGGCACACGGCGATGCCCCATCATCAAGCTCTACCCCACCACCTCCTAAGGAGTCGCCTCCGGTGGAGCAGAGCCCGGCGACGGCACCATCCCTATATCCCTTCGGGTTGGGCAATGCCACCACCGCCTACCAATGTTTTGCCCTCAACCTCGTCGCCACAACCCCTGACCCACACCCATGCTAACTCCTTGGAGGAGGACGAGGCATGGGCTAGAGCGAAACTTCTTCGAACTTTATGACCCTAAAGCCATGTGCCACTTCATGGCCGCGAGTGACTACTGCTTCGGCTACTTTGACTTCTGATGACTGAAGGCACTTACGATCCCACTCATGAGTGCTTCAACGTCGAGCTCAGGATGCCAAGCGCTAGCGATGCGGATGAAGGGGTAGGCAATCACTCCTCCACCCCCCGAGGGGGCAAGTGGTGCCGCACCTCGACATGTCGAGCCCCGGGCAGCGTGGAACGAGAACCTTGCCCCCGAGGAACTTTGACGCCTAGACCTAGAGCAGCTCTGTGAGCTTCAGGCCAAGGTCGAACAAGACCGACTCCTTCTACAGCAGCTTCGAGACACTCTCGAGCAAGAGCAGCGGGGTCACAGTGATGGCAGAGCAGCCCAGTGGAGGGCTCACGACGTCAACCGCCGCATCAACAATGACAAAGGGGACGAGCAACCCCCTATCTTCAATCGCGTTAGCCAGAACATCGTGGCAGCAGCGATGCTACTTTGAACGATGCCTGAGCCCTCTACCTCGGAGGGGCGACGGGTCCACGGTGAGCTCTGAGACCTCCTCGAGACCGCCGTGGTACAGCAGGTCGAAAGTTCTACCTCTCGATGGCGTGGAGGCGCCTCGGAACTACCCACGGCACAACCTTGGCAAGATAGAGAGGCCTTAGTTCGTCCTGAGCCCGCTTGGGCACTGATAGCCAATAGGGCCCCGTCGGTGCATGACCACCTCGGTGATCGACGTGAGGCGCAAGGCGACCATGGTGTGGTCAGTAGGCGATGGCACCACGACAATGATGGACCCACCCAAGGCTACCACCTGCACTGAGGCAGTCGCTACGACAGTGAGGAGGACCGTAGTCCTTCTCCGGGGCCACCTGGCCCTTGAGTTTTTAGCAAGGCCATCCACGACGCTCACTTCTCGGCCTAGTTTTGGCAACCAGCCAACCTCGCAAAGTATAGCAGCGAGACCAACCCTGAGCTATGGCTAGCCGATTATCGCCTAGCTTGTTAGCTAGCTGGCGTAGACGATGACCTGCTCATCATCCACAACCTCCCCTTGTTCCTATCAGACTCGGCGTGAGCCTGGCTCGAACACCTCCCTCCCTTGTAGATCCACAACTGGCGTGACTTGGTAAAGGTCTTCGTCAGGAATTTCCAGGGCACATACGTGTGCCCCGAGAACTCCTAGGACCTCAAGAGCTGTCGCTAGAGGCCAGATGAGTCTCTTGAGACTTCATCTGATGCTTCTCCAAGCAATGCACTGAGTTGCCCCACGTCAACGACTCGAAAATTGTCCAAGTGTTCCTCTCCAGCACCTCCTACCGAGACCTGGTCCGAGAGTTAGGCCAGAACATACCGACCATGGCGGCCACGCTCCTTGACATCGCCACTAACTTCACCTCGGGCGAAGAGACCATCGGGGCCATCTTCCCTGACAACGACACCAAGGGGAAGCGAAGTGACGAGGCCCCCAGGGCCTCGGCCCCCCACCTCCCCAAGAAAAAGAAAAAGGGTCGCCAGGGGAAGCAGGAGGTCCTTGAGGCCGGTCTGGTCATGGCCGCAGATCGTAAGAATTCCTGAGGCCCCGCTAGAGGCCCCGAGCTCTTCGATGACATGCTTAAGAAGCCCTGCCCATACCACCAGGGCCCGATAAAGCACACCCTCAAAGAGTGCACCAAGCTCCGGCGTTACTACGCCAAGCTTGGGCTCCCAAGTGATAATGCCAAGAAGAAGGGCACCGGCGATAGGGATGACGATAAGGATGACGGGTTCCCCGAGGTGCACAATGCCTTCATGATCTTTGGCGGGCCTTCAGCGTGCCTCACGATGTGCCAATGAAAGAAGGAGCATCGGGAGGTCTTCTCGGTCAAGGTGGCCACTCCCCGGTACCTCAACTGGTCTCAGGAGGCGATCACCTTTGATCAGGACGACCACCCTGATTATGTCCAAAACCCCGGGCAATACCCACTTATCGTTGACCCAATCATCGGCAACACCCGGCTCACCAAGGTGTTGATGGACGGAGGCAGTGGCCTCAACATCCTCTACGCTAACACCCTAGAGCCCCTAGAGCTCAACCAATCATGGCTCTAGGGTGATGCCACACCTTTCCATGGCATCGTGCTAGCGAAATGCATGTGACCCCTCGAGTGCATCGACTTGCCCATCTGCTTCGGCACTCCCTCCAACTACCGCAAGGAGGTCCTCACCTTTGAGGTGGTTGGGTTCAAGGGGACCTATCACGCCATCCTAGGGCAGCCGTGCTACACCAAGTTTATGGTGGTCCCCAACTACACCTACCTCAAGCTCAAGATGTCGGGCCCCAACAGCGTCATCACTGTTGAGTCCACATATGAGCATGCATACGACTACGACGTCGAATGCATCAAGTACACTAAGGCTCTCATGGAGGCTGAGGCCCTCATCATCGACCTCGACCGACTTGGTAGCGAGGCACCTGACTCCAAGCGTCGTGCTAGGACTTTCAAGCCCACATAGGCTGTCAAACTCGTCCTGGTTGACCCCACCTGCTCCAATGACCGGGCGCTGAGGATCAGCGCCACCCTCGACAGCAAATAGGAAGTCGTGCTCATTGACTTTCTCCATGCAAATGTCGATGTATTCATGTGGAGTCCCTCGGACATGCTGGGCATACCGAGGGAGGTCGCCGAGCACACCTTGGACATCCGGGCGGGCTCTAGACTGGTGAAACATCGCCTAGGACACCCTAGGACAAACGGCCAAGTAGAACGTGCCAACGACATGATTCTATAAGGCCTCAAGCCAAGAATATACAACCGGTTGAAGAAATTTGGCAAGAAATGGCTTGCCGAACTCCTGTCGGTCATCTAGAGCCTGAGAAACACCCCGAGCCGAGCCATGGGGTTCAAACCATTCTTCTTGGTCTATGGAGCCGAGGCCATCCTCCCCACTGACTTGGAGTACGGTTCCCTGAGGCTAAAGGCCTACAATGAGCAGAGCAACCGCACTGCCCACAAGGATGCCCTCGGCCAACTAGAGGAAGCCCAAGACGTTGCACTACTACACTTGGCCAAGTACTAGCAAGCCCTATGATGATATCAAGCCTGATGCATTCGAAGCCGAGATCTGAGGGTGGGTGACCTAGTGCTGAGACTGAGGCAGAGCAATAAGGGCCGCCACAAGCTAACCCCACCATGGGAAGGGCCGTACATCATCGCCCAAGTGCTAAAGCCCAGGACCTACAAGCTAGCCAACGAGAAGGGTGAAGTCCTCACCAACGCTTGGAACATAGAACAGCTACATCGCTTCTACCCTTAAATTTCCAAGCATTGTATACATTGTTTCTCGAAATACAATAAAGAAGCGTTCTTTAGTTGTTCTAATTTTTTGAGAAACCCCCTAAGCCCATCGATGGGGGATCGGCATTACGATAACACTATAAGGGAGACTCGGTTCTGCCTCTACAGAGGTGCCCACCATGGGGCTCGAACAAGACTCAGCTCTGCCTCTACAGAACCGAGCCTCCCTCGGGGGCTAGAAGGGGGACCCCCCCTAAGTCCTAGACACTGATTTGTAGTCGTTTTTTGAAAAAGTTTCTACGCCAAACTCTCTTGCATACTCTGGCAAATCGATTGTAAAAAACCTAAGGACCAAAAGTCTGTCTTAGGGCCAAAAGGCCGACCGAGTCATGAGACGGCCTACGCCTCTAGGCTACGGCAACTCTCTCACCACCTTTTGCCCGAGGAGCAGCTTAGGCTCTGAGGAAGTTTTTTGCAAGAGATATGTTCAAAGACAAGATAGAGGGTAGAGGCTTGGAAATACAATAAAAAATGATTAAAAAGCATATACGCGCAAGTACTTTAAAAGGCCTCGACGTTCATAAGCGTTATGGTACAATAATGTAAGTCCTAATCTATTTACATGGCCCCTTTGGCCTAGGTCAAGGCTCAGGGTTGCCAGTGTCGGCGGTTGGCGTAGGAGGAACCACCTCCCCTTCGAACAGCTTGGCCAGCGCTGTGCCAGGGGCCTCAGCCACCTCCACTAGCTTCATGACCTCCTCCTCGACCTTCTCGTCATCCTTGGCCACGACATAACCATCATTGATGGCCTCAAGGTCGATGCTGGCATAGTGTGAGGAGACAATGGCCAGGGTACGCTTGACGCCCATATGCAGCGCCCCCTAAAGCCGCTCGTGGACTCAGTCACTCAACGCGATCCAGTGGCTACCGAGGGAGCTACCTGACTCAACCCCTCTAACCTCTAGGGCCTCGCAAGCGGTGTGGGTGGCACTCTGCAGCGTGTTGTGCTCCTAGATCTCGGCATCAAGCACTGCCTGCACTACGACGGAGGCCTCGGCTGCCCAAGTGACCTCCTTCTCCAACCCTGCGCCAAGACAGATGGGATGGGGTCAAGCATGAAAGAAGAACAAACCGAATATGGGCGCAAGCCTATGAGACTCACCCTCGGCTTTCTCCCTCTAGTTTTGGACCTCAACCCAAGAGGCCTCGGCTGACCTGGAAGCCTCCCTCCCTAGCTCTACATCGCATCAGGGAGTCAGGGGTCGAACGCAAGAAAAACAAATAAAACAAGGGGCGCAACGGGACTCAACCTCGGCCTTTTCCTTCTAGGCTAAGGCCTCAACCCAAGAGGCCTCAGCCACCTTGAGGGCCTCCGCCAGGGCACCTTTCATCAGCAGGTGCATGCCCTACTCTGCCCCTATCTGCTCGGCAATGGCCTTGGCAGAGATCTCCACTTGTTTGGCCCAGGACCAGAAGGCGTCCCGCTCGCCGGCCACCCGGGTCAACTCCTCCTCTAGCTCCTTGATCCATGCCACCAAAGGGGTAGCCTACTCCTGAGCCATGGCCACCTCGGCCTTCATATCAACACAGCGAATGTGGAAATCCTCCACCTCTATGCTCCATGCCAATAGAAGCTCGTTGGCATGAGCGAGCAAATCCTTCTGCCACCGGAGCTAGTCCCAGACGTCCCTCTCCCGCCGGAGGAACATTGACTTCCCGAGGGACCGGGCCTCGAGCTCCTGGATAGGCAGAGCAGACATCAAGCACTACGACAAAACTCAGGAAAAAGATGACACAGCACAAGGAAAGAAAGCGCGCACCTAGGCAACGCCGGGTAGATCGTCAGCCACGACAAACAGTGCTGTCTGCAGCGACCGCTTCGCCAGCTGGCGGAATTGCTTGAAGGAGCCCCAATGCCCCCCCTCAGTCATGTCCTCAAACACGAACAGAGGCTCCCCCTCAGGGTCATCTCGGCTCCACCATAGGACACATGGGTGATCCCACCCATGGGGCTCGGGTTGTACCTAGACAAGGGCCAAGCTTCCCTCACCACAAGTCGGAGCTGGCTGCTCCGCGGTGCTGGCTACCTTGGCATCCACCACCTCCTTCCCCTAGGAAGTATCGTTGGAGGAGATCGAATGGACCTCCACCTCCCAGGCCCTCTCCTGTGATGGATGCGGGTCTTGGACCAGGGGCGGTACCGAAGCTTGCCCCGCCTCTATCTCCACACCCTGGGCCACCGGCTCTGCCGCGCCCAAGTCAGTCTCTGTCGCCTTGGCCTCGGTGGTCCTAGGAGGTCCAACCTCCACCACCTCGGCCTCGGTAGCCCAGGGAGCCCTAGCCTCCACCACCTCGGCCTCAGAAGTCCTAGAAGCCTCGGCCTCGCCCTCGGCAGCCTCAGCAATTGAAGGGGCCTCGACTGCACCTGGCTCAAGGGCCTTAGCCTCATGGGGCATAGGTGCCTCCTCCCCCACTTGCTTTGTGGCCACCTTGGTAGCCTCTCCTTAGGCGACTAGCTCCTTTGGGTCGGCCCTGGCCGACGCCACGCCACGCTGTATGGTGGCCTGCGCCTCCACCACCCATCGGGCGATAGAGCTGGTGCTCACCTTGAGCGCCTTATGTGGCACCAAGGCGAGCGCTTCCGCCTAATGCTTCTAGCTGAAGGCAAAGCACTCACGAAGTCAGCATATGACCAAAGAATGAGTGGAAGGTGCTGCAAACTCCACTGACAAAACACTTACCTCGAGGGGGACACAATAGCTTCCGCACTGCATCCCTCGTCCTCTACAACGGCGGTGGCATGGCCCCCATGTCCATCGGTGCCAGCCAGCCCTCGCTGGACCCCAGTGCCTCCTTAGCCCTCTACAGAGATGGTTGGGCTGCCCCCACCATTGCCCGCTCCACCTCCGCTATCGTGCCCATCAAGCTGACGGCACGCTTCCCCAACACCCATGCCTCGGGCGTGTTGGCCTCGGCCCTAGGGCAGGCGATCCCTAGCCCCAAGGCGTCCTCTCCTCCTCCTCCTCCTAGAAACACTAGGCCGCTCGCCGATGCCCCAGGCGCCATCCCCCTGACATCACGGAGATGGTCTAGGGTACCCCGCCCCGCCTCACTCTCATCATCATCGCTTGAGGAATCTGTCGACGATGGTGATGAAGATGGCTCTGCTAGGAGGCCATCATGCCTCTGCTATTGGCGACGTTTCTCCAGCTCATCGTGCTCAAGGTTCTTCCTCTTGTGCCTTGCCTCCTCGACATCCTTCCGCTCCTTGTACACCTCGGCATGTGCCCTATTCACTGCCCTGCCGCTCTATGTCCTCGAGAACGGGTGGCGGAGAGGCTCGCACATCCCTCATCCCCTGTAGGAACGGTGAACACAAATAAGGGAATAGGAAAATGTAAGAAGCAAGGAGGCCTCGGGGGCCATAGTAGTGTGTGACTTACCAGAGAGATGTACCCCCGCGATGGGCACATTAGGAATGGGGCTAGCTCGCTGCTCCTCTGCCGCCCCTCCACCGTCTCCCTCACCCAACACAGAACCTCCTCATTGGAAAGGGTGACAGCGGACAACTGGATGTCATCGATCAGCTCAGCCGGTGTCATCTCGAACAGGCATTGCCACCAAGCCATCAGCAGTAGCACCCTCCGGTGATGGAACACCACCATGACCATGGCCGTCGTAAGGCCACAGCTATGTAGCCTCTCCAGCGCCTTCAGGAGCGGCTGCAGCTTGGGCTAATCAACCACCGGGATGCCGTACCTCCACCTCTCCAGCTAGCTCTCCAAAACCCGCCCGGTATAGGGGGGAAGCCCGTCGTCATCATTGCAGAGGTAGAACTAGCTATTGTACCAGCGATGGTTGGATGACGTGAGCTAGGCCAGGATGTAGGAGGGTTGCCTGTCTTGGCGCACTTGGAGAGTGCAGCCACCGGCCCTCAATGCCTTCCACGTGCCCATCATGCCTGTCGGCTTGGTGTTGAGCCCCACCCAAAAGAAGTGGAGCCAAAGCTCCTAGTGGGGGGCAATGCCTAGGTACCCCTCGAAGATGGTGACGAAGATGGCTGCCTACGTGATGGAGTTGGGGTTGAAGTTGTGGCCACACCGTAGTAATGCAGGAGCGCCCACATGAACCGGTCTACTGGTAGGCCAAGACCGCACTCATGAAAGGCCACGAAGCTCATGATGTAGCCATCGCATGGCCACGGCTCTGACTCGCCCCCTAGAGCAATCCACTCTAGCCTGTTGGGGTCAACAACTAGGCGGAGCAGGCCGTTGTCGATGAGCGATAGCAGCGTCACCACGGACATGCTGGATGTACCCCAAGGATCCACCTAGACGACAATAGTGCCGCTGGCCATGGATGTGGTGGAGAATGTGGCTATGGTGGTAAGGAGAGCTCTCGCTATCCCTCTCTCTCTCTCTCTCTTCCTCCCCCTTCTCCCTTCTTCTCCCCTGTGCTCTTTGTTCTTAGCAATCGCTCGAGGGTAGAAAGGTCGAACGCAGATAGGCAAGGTAAGGAGGGGCGGGGCGAGGCTCATCACATATTTATGAGGGAGGGAAGGGGGTGAAATAGATGGGTGACTGAAACTAGGGAAGTTTCCCTTAGATCTAGCATAGTTAATCTAGATCTGACTAAACCGCCCATGTGTCCACCTTTTCCTTATTAACTGCATGCACACAGTAACGTCCCATCTACAAATATCACGTTGCCTTCAACCACAGCAACGGCAGACACCGTTCCATCTCCCCGAGGAACTACCTCAAAAGGCGCACCCGCCATTATCAGCCAATGGGAGGGGAATATCCCCCACCCAATTCCTTCCATACTAAGGAACTGGGCACCGATGGTCTAGGGGTTCGAAGGATAGGCCCCCTGAGGGTCTCGACAGCCGCCTCAGGACAAATAGAGTCAGGGATGACTATGGGTGAGCCCGTACATAGCCGAGGCCCAAGCAAGCAATTGCTTGGGATGCCCTAAGTCATGTTCGAGACCGGCAGGGACGTCTCTGAATGGGATCCCACCGTAGGGAGGCACCGAGCCCCTGGGGCCAATCGAACGGCCCTAGAACCCACTAGAGAAGCCCTCTAGTACTTTTGGAGTGCGTCTTTGGACCACTTGCTTACCCCTATCGAACGAGGCAGGGGCCTCCACTTAGACTTACCCGATAATAGCTCACTGGAGGTGTCACCGCTCGTGCCCACCGAGGGTAGCCTGGCATACTCCACCCCTCCTTCTAAATGAAAAGGATGCGCGAGGGCCGCACAAAAAAGATAGGGAAACACCTGATCACCCTCTTGCTCTGCGTAGAGGCTTGGGGGCTCTTCCTGCATACACGCTGAGGCCCAGCAACCCGAACTCGCACTCGGGGGCTTGGCAAAACGCGACAAAGGGCACCGAGCCTGTTATGGTCCAAGGGTTCAAAGGCTGGGCCCCCGAGGGTCTCGATAGCCACCCCAGGACAAACAGAGTCAGGGATGACTATGGGCGAGCCTGTACATGGCCGAGGCCCAAGCAAGCAATTGCTTGGGAAGCCCTAAGTCGTGTCCGAGACCGGCAGGGAGGTCTTTGAATGGGATCCCACCATAGGGAGGCACCGAGCCCCTAGAGCCAATCGAATGGCCCTAGGACCCACTAGAAAAGCCCTCTGGTACTTTTGGAGTGCATCTCTAGACCACTTGTTGACCCCTATCGAATGAGGCATGGGCCTCCACTTGGACTTACCTGATAACAGCTCATCAAAGGTGTCACTCCTCGCGCCCACTGAGGGTAGCCTGGCATACTCCACCCCTCCTTCCGAATGAAAAGGATGCATGAGGGCCACACAAAAAAGATAGAGAAACTCCTAATCGCCCTCTTGCTCTAAGCAGAGGCTTGGGAGCTCTTCCTGTAACCAAGCCAAGGCCCAACGACCCAAACTCACACTCATGGGCTCGGCAAACACGATAAAACCCATCGCTCAACATGAGAAAAGCCCCTAGAGGAATGAATCCACTCCTCTAGGGCCTCGGGGGCTACACCCGGCGGGTGTGCTCACACGCACCCACCGAGGCCTTGAGTACGAAACACCATCCCGCCAGGAGCTGCCGTGAGCCAAGTCCCATCAAAACCTCAGGGAGAGTGCTCACACTCTCCCTGAGGCTCGGGGGCTACTATTAGGTACCATAAAAAGGGGTCCCCTAAGCAAGGACCGAAAAAATAGCTTAGACCTTGTAAATATCGAAGCTAAGAGACAACCACTAGCAAACCCCCACCTTATCCGAGGCTTGGCTGGACCACCCGACCCACCTCGGATAGCATCCCAACTCACTCGAAGCGGGCTTGGCCCAAAATGAAACACGTAAGGCCTCGGACGAGGTACCAATTCTCTGCCTCGCTCGAGGCCCCATGCCTAAGGCCTCGAACAAGGTATCGATTCTCTGCCTCACTCAAGGCCCCGCCCGTAAGGCCTCGGACAAGGTACCGATTCTCTGCCTCACTCGAGGCCTCGCTAGTAAGGCCTCGACGAGGTACCGATTCTCCGCCTCGCTCGAGACCTTGCCCGTAAGGCCTTGGACGAGGTACCGATTCTCCGCCTCGCTCGAGACCCCACACGTAAGACCTCGGACGAGGTACCGATTCTCTGACTTGCTCGAGGCTAGCTCGGCAGCTACCCCATCACCACCACCTCGACCAAGACATCATGTCCAACTAACATGACCAACCACTCCCGCAATGTTAGCCAAATGATGACTCGACACAGCAGAGTGGCCGACGAGATGGGAGTCGCATCGATGCCATGTCATCTAGGACAGGATGGGGCAGGGGTTGCCGGTTGCTGTGCTCGGCACTGTGCCCACAGCTGACACCCATGCTTCACTATGCTACCTAACCCCTGCTCTAAAGACAGTGTGGCATGGAGAGTCATGTCTAGGTCCCTGTAGCCTTGGAATCAACGCACAAGACCAACTGCTCCCTTTGAGCCTCGGTTATCCGCTTCTAGGCCCCTGTAGCCTCAGGACTCGCCATCGCTGAGCCCCCCCCCCCATAATGGTTTAGCCTCTGCACCGACTAGGTGTCGGCTCTCTATGTTGTTAACATACAATGACCGGCACGTCATCTGCAGTATGCACCATACCCTGCACCAAGCCGCAGGAGCTCCCATGTCGCATAGGATTAGGCATGACCAGCGCGTCGCTCCCATGCACCAAGGACAAGGCTGCTCCACTGACCATGCCGCCATAGTGACGAGCTATAGGGCCTAGACACGCCACCTCTACTCATAACACGCCACGTAGCAAATCCATGTACCGCCCCTATGCCTCCCTTCAACTATAAAAGGGAGTTACTAGGGCCGCTTCTAGGGAGACATGGAGACAGATACACACACAGACACACGTGCAAGCAACGCACAACGCTCTATAACACACACACTTCCTCACTGCAAGAGATCAACATCTCAAGCAACCCATGCCAGGAATACAAGATCGCTCTCTCAGACTGGACGTAGGGACACCCATTTCCTGAATTAGTATAAACCTTGTGTTTCTTTGCATCACCATCCGGGATTAGGGGCACGCAGTACATTTTCACAGGTTGGTTGAGGATCCTCTAGACCCAAAACACCAACAAGTTGCATACAAACAATTGCTTTTAAGCCTTATTAATAATATCAATAGATCATATGTATCACAAGTACCCTAGAAAACATCATGGTTAAACATAACTAATTCATTTATATCCATTTATTATTTTCCTTAAATAATAGGGTGATTTAAAGGATAATATTCTAGTGCTTAATAAATTATGATAAAATTACAGTAGCCTAGAAATGACCTCAATAGTCCACTGTACAAATTTCATGCCATTTGGATAAGTGCAACTACCTCTACAAAAAAGATAAGTTACATGGCTGATTTTAGCAAAAATAGTTTAGCATAGTGAAAAGTGTCAAACAACCAAATTAATATTTTTCTTACATTCCTCCAAGCATAATAATACTGTGTAAAAATTTGCATGATCATATGTTATGTATTTTTACCTTAATTAATTTCACTAGAAACTAGCAATTAATTAGGATTAAATATGAAGACCATATTCAAAGTATGACTACTATAAGTTTAGTATTTTTCTTAGCTAGAGAATATCAACACAAGACCAGCAAAATTGAAATCACAATTTTATGACCTTTCTAGCTCAAGTTATGCATTTAACAAGATAGAAACCATTTCAAAAGCATTTATCTAGCTATATTTTATTCTCCTAGAAAAATACCTAGAAATAGTGCATCTCATATTTTTATCAAATACTACACTTCAAGATGAAACAAACAAAATTTGGTCCACCAAAATTGGACACTCCTAGCTTGAGATATGAATTTTTGAAACATGCATTCAAATCTATGAAATAAATCAGAAAATCAATTCTATACACACTAATAGCCGGGGCCCACTGTCAACGGGGACCCACCCATCAGACACATAGAAGTAGAGGAGGAGCTCCAACCAAGGATATCTTGCCAGCAGTGAGATCACCGACGACGACAACAACACCTACGTGCTCGTCTCATCAAGCCGTGTCGATAGGTGTGCTCGGGTAGCCTAGAAGCTCACTGGAAGTAGCTCACCAGTGGCATTGGTGAGCGGTGGTACATTGGCATCCTCTGGGCACCATATGCTCTAGTGAGGTGCTCTATAGCTTCATGGTAACCTATCAGAGCTAACCTAGGTGGCTAGGGTTCTGGTGATGTGATGGCGAGCTCTAACCGCATGCATGCCCGCGCGGCGATAGGAGATAGGTCTCCACCAAACCATCAACTAGACCTAGGGTTACCCTACTAAAGGTGCAAGAGTATAGAGGGACATGGTCAACTAGATCGATGGCGATGAGCTCTAGTGTCACGACAGCAATGGTGGCCGCGGGCGGAACGGCTAACTGTTCTGGCACCGACACGCAGTAGCATCAACCCTCGCTTTGACCTAAGCTACTAGACACTAGCGAGGTGCTGGACCAAAGGAGATGGATGCATGCGAGGTAGTGGAATGGTTGGGCCACTATGAGCATGGAGCTCGGTGGTGCTTCGGTGATGGCGCGGGGGAGGCGAAGCAAAACACGCCCTTACCCTAGCTCGGTATGAGGGGCAAGCTAGTCGGGGTGGAAGAGGTGACAATGGTAGAGCTGTTGGCACGACCAATTAGGAAATGGTGTAGCATTGACAGTGAGCGAGCACGATGGAGCGACAGCGATGGCACAGTGGCGTGGTGCTGTGCTTTGCTCTGGCATGGGCAGAGAGAAGCGAGGCATGACAGTGAAGGAAGTGAGCAGCGTAGGCACATGACATAACCTTCCACGCTGGCTAGACTAGCTGGGCCGATGCCAATGTATGGCCACCACATGACACGCCTAGCCAACCCCAGTCGGCCATTGACAGTGGCATGGACGCGGCTATCAGAGGCGATGAACGTGATGAACGTGACTGACAGAGCTACTTCATGCGACCGTAACTCCTAAACTATTCGTCTAATGCAAAAAACTTCTTTAACAAGAATTGTAGAGCTACACGAGATCTACAACATTGCTAAAAGGACTTTGGCCTAAATCCTAATGGTTCACGAGTAATATCATCCCAAAGTGCAGCACTTGGAACTGTAAACGCAATTTAGACTTAGAAAAATTTTCAAGCCTTCAAAGCAGCATTTCTAGCTATTTGTGAGCTATTTTTGAGCATTCTATGCATCGAATTAGACCTTGACTCAAAAATAAAAGTTGTTGCTCTAGTCAAGTACTACAACTTTGCTTAAGGGTGTACTACCATGCAAACACTCTATGCTATAGTTCAACTTAGGTCAAACATACAACTTGAAAATGAAAGCCTACACTATAACCATGACTTAAAGGCCAAATGGGTCCAAGTCATGAATACCAAAGTTGTTCCAAATGACATTATAAACATGTTTAAGGCACTCCTAAGGTCCCACAAACATTTTATACATTGGTCACATGTAAATCCTAGCATATGCACATATATAAATCAACATTTCATGTCACAAAGTATAAGAATGAGATAAAATTTCATATGCTCATGTTCATGAATGCTTGGATGATGCTTGTGCTCATGAAATGAAAGTGCAAATTGCAATGCTTAACATAGAGGTGTTACAGTAATTTCATAGGGAATGGAGGTATTTCTTCTAGCTAAGTCATCCAAGGACAACACAAGGGGTAAAATTGGAAAGGGTAGAGATGGATTCCTAAGGCCCTTGGGTCTAAGGACAAATAAACTCTACATTTACTTTCTCACTTTGGGCACTGGAGCGCACCTGGTCTACTAGGTGATAATGGCATATGGCTCTATGCCGTATCCGAACGTGGGGGATTACGAAGGATGGATAGGGCTGTCACCACCTACCGCCTACCCCTCAACTGGAGGATATGAGGCAAACATAGGTAGCCTCTAGCCTAGACACCATGTCTATGCTATCAACTACTACTCTAGCATTCGCATAGGGTGATCCATCTTTATCAGGGCCCTCTACTAGAGTATCCGCCATGAGGATGAATGACGAACCCGCAAACAAGTAAAAGTATAGCTTAACTATTCAAAGACTTTGAACCATAAGAATCATGAATAATCACTTAGTGGGAAAACCCATTGAAGCACAAGTATCTGTTGAGATACAAGGCGGGGATACACCGATAAGCCTAGCTCTTCCCCAAACTCTCCCTCACATCTCTCCCAAGCCAAGCCTACTAGCTAGCTAGGGCCTAGTGTTGCACCCGGTTTTCCGAAAAATACCAAGCGCTAACTATATGTGTGCCTAGGATGTCCACACGACACATATAGCGATAAATATGGAGAATATAAAAAACAATGCTTTATTATATATCAAAACATAGTTACAACAAGGCTTACATCTATTATAAAGCATAGCAGAAAACTATTCTATATCTTCTCTTTAGGAGTCCATACTCCATAGGGATAGTTGACTAGGGGAAGCACATGCCTAGTACTCATGAACTCTGCAATAAACTCTTCACTTGATCCACCATCTAGTACCCATCTAGGATTTTTGTTGATTGTAAAGCAAGTGTGAGCGCACCATACTCAATAAGTATAATATGAGGGGATGCAAGGCTCAAAAGGCTAGACATGGCTGAACTGAGGTAAGAACTTTTAGTTGGTCATATTTTATTTATTAAACCTATATTTCTAGGTTATGCTTAAGTTCCTAAGATGAAAGTATAATAATTATCATCAAGATTAATCATCACCCAAACCATCCATAGAACCATCTATCTCGAAAAGGATCCAGGTCGCTTGTATCCGTGAGCATGGCTGATATATCAGCTTTACACTCTATAGACGTTGTACACTTTCACCACGAGTCATGATTGCCCTTTGCCCGAGGTGATCAGCCTCTTGACTCACTTCCAAGATAAATCGGCAGGGATCACTACAAAGCTTTTCACTAGTCATTCTAATAAGTAGCAGCCACTAAGGTTGCAGCCGTCTAGCCGTATGCAGCCCTCCTCTAGAAGTGGCACTCATGGTCATGGCATAGTACACACCCTAGCCAGAAAAGAAACATACCAACTAGTGCCCCTCTTGCCCTTTTGGTAAGCTGCTGACGAAGTAGAACAGATCAAGATACTAGGCTAAGACCAGAGCCATATAGTTCATGTGGCTGTACTGTAAGTCCAAGGTTGCCGCTTTAAGATTCAGTCCTTACGGAGGGTAGACTAGAGCACCCAAAAGGCCCAATGCTCTAGCCCCCTGATATCCATGTTGCTAAAAAGCATCATGTTAACCATTGATTCCATAAGTCATTAATCAAAATTAATATTATAAAGTTTGGTGATTGCAGACTAAGCCAAACTACCCATATGTAAAACCCATAGGTAACAAGGATATAGGATATCAATAGTACTAGGTAAAGTCCTTAGGGGTTCATCATATTAGACACATGTATATGAAAGTGATCATAAGGTTATTAGGTAACAAAGGAACTCATGTTACACTTGCCTTCCAAAAGCTTTCCAAGCTCTCCACTTTTCCTTCTGGATCATCCTTGCAGAGCTCTACTTCTAACGTCAGCATTCAACTAGTACAAGCATCATAAGAGAACCTAAAAATAGTACAACAAGCATCACAAAATCATACTATAAAGATAACTAACGTGTACTACTTATCGCTACGAACTTGTGAGCGCAAGAACCAACTAAAACGGAGCTACACTTAAAAAGTTATATGCATTTGAAGTTTAGGGGCTATTTATAAATTAAAAAGAACCTTTTGTAAATACTTTTCAAAAGAGAGATGGAAATATAAATTATTTTGACATCAAAACTATTTTATAAAAGCTAAAAGGTCTTTTATCATTTTTAGAATTAACAAAAACACGTTAGGGACTTCATAAATGGCATCATTAGTTATTTTATAAAAGCAAAAAATATAAATCATTTTATAATACTTTTATAAAGGAAAAACATATTAAAACATCTTTCTAAAAATTTCATATTCCAAAGTTTATTTATTACAATATTAACATTTTTCATAAAACAATACATAAATGACATCATTTTAATGAAAAAATCATCTATGTCCCAGGCTAAAACATGATTAACTATAGCTTCTAGGAGCTAGCATGGAAGATATACAAGAATCACAAAACAGTAACTCAATTAGAGAGAGGTATAGGGGTTAGAATGCAAAGTGCGCGTGCACTATGCTATGGACCGAGTCCATGGGCCGTGGACCGGGGTGGGGCTGTGAGAGCAGTCCACCATGGACCATGTCCACAATGATGTATTTGGAGTTGTATTTCTAGATTTATTTTTCTTAAGGAAAATGACCATAAATGTGTATGATGTCATGATGATGTCAACAAGCTAGCAAGCAAGCAATGCACACATGGCCAGGCTACTTGCTCACTGGAGTCGCATGTGTGTGTGCCATGGGTTGGGCATGGCGAGGCATTGCTAGTGTGAGCTCACATCGAAAACTAGACCAAAAGATAGAGGAGCTCACCGTGGAACCGATGGAGAGTACCACATCGATGGGAGTAGGCCGGAGATGGAGGGAACCGAGGCAAGGTGGGCGGTAGCTCCAGCAAGGTCATGAGGAAAGGCGCTGTGGATGTGAATTGATGTGAAGGAGCGGTATTGCGAAATCATCATGCCTCTATGAACTCGACAAAGGAACAAACGAGGCCGGAGGTGATCGGAGCATAGGGGCAGCGAGCACAAACCAAGCTCAACAATGGCAGCGGTGGCGGTGTAATTGGGCGCCGAAGAGACAGGGATGTAGGTGGAGTGGTGGAGCGGAATTGTCGTGCATGAGCGAGGCCTTAGAGCCACTTTTATAGGGCGGAGAGGGAGTGGAGGGGCCGGATGGTGGAGCTCGAGCGGCCATTAATGGCATCAGTTACTACATGGCGATAAAGGAGACTGATGATGGGACTTCAAGGTGCGGTGGAGGCATTATTTCATGGGCTTGAATGTGCATTGATTTGAGGAGGAGAAGGGGAGAGGCCGAGCTATCCACGGCAGCAGCGAGCTCATGCTCGGCTTCCAGCAGAAGGAGAAAGGAGGGAGGTGAGGGATGATAGGTGGTCCCCACCTGTCGGTGAGAGGGAGAGAGGGAGGCGAGGTGGGCTAGCCTGCTGGGCTTGGCTGCCTGTGCGACGAATGGGCCGCTGGCCCAAGTGATGGAAGAGAGCACGAGAGGGAGGGCTGGACTGGCCAGGTTTCGGCCCAGAGAGTAGAGAGGGAGTTTATAAACTTTTCCTTTAAAAACATTTGAAGCTCCATTTCAAAACCTTATCAAACCAAACTTGTCTTTCAAATTCTTTTGAATCATTTTTTTGAACTTTGGAAATAAAAATTTTAACTTGTTTCAAATAAAATTTTAAATACTTTACTTATTTTATAAATAGAGCAAAAATCGATTCGAACCTAAACCGAATTTCGACAATTCATTTTTCACTTAGTAAAATAAATGCAAGCGGCATGAATGCAACAAACATAACAAATTAATTATAAATTTTTATAAATCACATTTTTGCACTATTTTAAATTGTCAACAATCTAACTAAATCTTGGAAATTTTTATGAAAATATCAAATAATTTATTTTCCTTAGTGTTTTCTTTCACAACCCAAAATAGAAATTTTGGGGTGTGACACCTAAGCCCTTTGGAATGATGCTCTAGTGGTGTAGCTCTTGCTCCTTTGTGTGTTGTAGCTCTTCTCCCTTGTGCTGTTGTTGATATGAGGAGAGGGAGCCTCCTTTTATAAGTGGAGAGGAGGTGGTCTTTGGGAAAGGATCATCACCTCATGGAAGGCACCAAACCGACCTCAAACCGACATCCTAGATGCGTTGAACCTAGACGTCCCCTACGGAACTGTCATAGGTAAGGTGGTGGGAGAAATCACACAAAAGATGGGCCTGAGAGGCCCTAGTGGTGGTACGGGCGCACCAGGGTTGTGGCCACACCCAAACTGGGCCCCAATGGCCCTATCTTTGGTGGGTTTCTTCCTTTGGGCCTCTAGGTGGGTCCTGTAAAGTTTTGCACCATTTGGAACACGTTTGATTTGGGTTTTGGGCCTTTTCCTCCATGTGACAGGGCCCTAATTTGCCTGGTAAGTGGGCCTTCTCCCCTTGGGCTCATGTCGGGTAATGTTATGCCTTGTCCTATTGCGTTTTTGGGCATGTTTTCCTTGTTATTCCGACATGTCCTCCTATGAATGGTAAAATAACAAAACTTTTGGAAATTGTTAGTTCTAAAGCCCTATGTCTAAGTTTGGTGCCTATTTGGATGGATTTTATATAAGTGTTGGTAGTTAAAAGTGTGAGTTAAGGACCGCCAACAAACTCCCCCACACTTAGCCCTTTGCTCGTCCTTGAGTAAAGTTATGGACTAAGATGGGTCATCTTCTATGATATGACATCTGCATACAAGTTATTCCAAGCTTCGCCTACGCTTATGAACTTTGGATTGTCTGCCATATTATCTTGGGTGATTGAATAATGGAACAGAATAGATTCAAATCCCCTTGCATCAAATAGCTCAGAAACTTGGGTTTTCATTTGATTTTGAAAATTTAAACATAGCTAAGCTCCTCAAATAATTCTCTCAGATCACTCAAGTTTGTGTTTGGTTCCTCACCAAGGCATATCAAGTGTTGCCTTCTTTCTTTCCTACCTCTCAAAAGCTTATATGGATCTTTGGGTAGGGAAAGATATGAAGACATACTTACTCTGTATATTTTGTTAAGTCAAATCTTGGATCTAAGGAGAAAGATACCATACCCTTAGATCAATGAGTGCAAGTGTGTGGATAAAACAATAATAAGCCTATACTATACTCCTTGATATGAGTGATCCCACTCATGAACTTATATTCTGAGAACATGACTATCATTTTGAATGAGCCTTCATGTGCTCATCATATTTTTTGCATATATATAACTGGACCTTCATGTGTCCATTTTTTTCTTCTTGGACCTTCATGTGTCCATATTTTTTTCTTTTTTCATACTTTTGCATAGTCCATGTCTCCTAAACCAGATGTTGAGTGAGATCACTATTTTATAGAACATGGAGTATTTTACCTAACAAACATTATTTTTGTCTACTCCTAGTGTAGGAGCAGAGTTTTGGGTGGATGAAGGCATGTTTTAGCGTATTTCTAGTATAGGATAGCTTAATATATGTGGCGTGTACGTGATCTTGATCTTAGGGGCATGATAACTTTCTCAATAAGGTCAATAAGACTTGACAAAACTCAATGCTGGAATAAGTAGCATAATTCTGGAAGTTTTAAGTTCTATTCACTAGATATGGCTTTGGTAGGAATTTGAACATCATTGAGGAGCATGCTATTTGAATTTTGATTTTGTAAAATAAATCCCAAGTTCTTTGCATGAGAGAGCAAGGTTCATTTTCATCCAACTATATCACATATTCCAATTACTTAGATAATATGGGGTCCCTATGATGGGTTGTCCACAAGTTTAGGAATATTAGCAAGGAATAAAGAGTATGCAAATTCAATCAAAGGATTGCATGGAGATGGAGCATCAAAAGTTTTACCTTTTTAATTTGTTCAGTTTTAAAATTCAAAACTTAGGAGAGTTGAGGGATTTGTTGCACAAACCATCATTGTAGAGGAAGGAGTTAAGGGATTCATATGTGGTTTGGCTAAACCTTTCCTTTCTGAAGCTATCTATCTTGTCCTTCTTGCATGATGAATCATCTGATGGTTGTGCAGCGTGTTGGTGGGACATCTGAAATGTATGTTTGTTATGCATGAGAGATCTCCCCACACTTATTCTTGTACCTGTTTATTTAATGAAAGAAAAACAAAGAAGGAAACAAACAAGGGCTCTACCAGTTTGAGCACTGGGGAGCCTAAATCTTGTTATTATTATTTTTTATTATTATATTATTATTAGTATTATTATCTATTAATCTATATTATAATTATTATTTTATTTGTTCAACAGACTTTGCATACTCAAGGAAGGCTAATGTAAAGATTGCAAAGTAATCCTAGCCTTGATTTATCCCCATTTTAGATCACTTCCTTTGTTTATGAAAATAATAACTCACGTTCATTCATCAAAATTTAACACCATGTCAAAATTTGATTAAAGAAGGCTATTTTAACCTAAGCACCATGCTTAATTCAAAAAGGCCTATGGATGTACCTATATAGAATACACCCAAACCAGAGCATACGATATAAACAAGGAAAGCATGAATCTTGTATGAGCAAATTGTTTTCACATGGAGATAAATATGAGTGGTAAAGTTTGGTGAACATTTATTTACCTTTGCATACCTGAGTTGTTCTTACCGATAGCATAAGTGGATGAAAGATCGAGGTTGCTGCAGCGGTGGCTTGATCATACATGGTCCAACTTAGGCGAAACCACAAGGCTAGGCCATACACACATGTAGTGTGCATAGACCATAGGCCTTAGTGGTAGCAAAGGCCATGAAGATGAGAATGCTCCTTCTCTCTTCTTTTTTTCCTATATTTCTCTTTTTTTTCTTTCCCCTCTTTTTTTATCATTCATATTTTTTATAATAGATTTTTTTATCTCTCTCTCTTTTTAACTATATTTTTTTATAGCAAGGTAGAGTAGACATCATATTTTTTAACCAAGATGGTCTTTGGTGTGAATGGAACATGTGGCAAGGTTCGCACCATCCTCCCCCACACTTGGACTTTTGTGTAAAAGTCAAGTGTGTGAAGTCTGGCTCTCCTTTTTTAGCTTGTTCCATCACCAAGGAATCATCGACGTGTATGGTTTATGCAGCTCCCATGTTCTTTAGCATCATATGCACCTTGTTCTTCTTGTTCTTAACCTGAAAGGGTTAGCTACCAAGAATACCCGAAGGTGCATATTAACTTGAAAACATGTTCTTGCTTTTATTGAAAGAAAAAATTATGTTTGTTTTTTATGATAATCCAGGGTATCTCCCGGTAGTGCTTCTTTTATGGTCTTAAACTTGACCTGTGGGAACTTCAACTTGCAGATATCAATGGTGGTATAGTTCCTAGCTTTACCACCAAACATTTAGCAATAATGTTCAAGCTGCAACATTAGTATCATAATGCAACTATGGGATTTGCAATACTTGTGATAAACAAAAGCATCAACAACCATCCTCTTGAAAAGTTTTGAAACGAGGATTGAGAGATGGTTGGGATCCTCGTAGTTGCACGTGGTATATGCACAATGTCCATGACACAAAAGTTCCCTTTCTTGAAGGATACATCAAGTAGGATCATTGTTGAATCTTGACTACTATCAAGAACAACGTCCTAATAGTCAGAGGGACATGGCTCGGATTTGAGCGAGGGTGACAAAGGATGTCCTGTTTCATAAGGAAACCTACTAGAAATGAATAGGGATATGAACTTCACCTCCTCGAATGGGTCATGATTGGGAAGATGCCCCGTAATTGGGATTTCTAGGTGAGTGGCAGAGACAGCTTTCCTAAACTCTACACTAAGTCTCCCATGGGAATATTTTGCTTGAAAAAGATTGTCCAATGGGTAGCCTATAAGAAGATCGAACTCAAGGATGGCAAAGATGTGGAAATCTATGAAAACCTCAATTTTCATCAATTATGATGGGCACAGCCCTGGCAATCCCACAACACTCGAAGATGAGTCCTAACAGACTTTTGAACAGTTTGTTGGTTGAGACTACCGGCATTTTGCCCAAAAGGGTTTCCGCAAGGAATTTAGACATGATATTAGTCTCGACCATAGGGTTGTGTAGGGCTTCTATGTTTGTTCCCCTAAATGAATAAGGCATGGTCGTGGAAGGTGAAAGAATCTAAATTACTTTGGAAGAACGTTTCACTTCCATTAGCCACTCCTTTGATGGTTCTACACTAGGGAAACTTCCTCGTGAGGATTGTGCCAAAAGTGTTTCGAGGTATTGCCATAATCCTTGAATTTGATCGAGAACTCCAAAGGATGAATTACTCATTCCTTCGGTGTTCGTGGTTCGGATGAGGGCTAATAAGTCGAACCTAGGGATGGTATGTAGTTGGTTTCGACTGATGAGGATTCCTCAACACTTGTCATGACTTTGGTCTGGAGGGGTTTGGTTCTTATGACGGAAGAAGTGTGTTTGGATATGAAGTGCTCAAGGAATTATACTTGTTCCATCATGGATTTATGTGTAAATCTACCTCCGACGGTCACATCTAGGCATAGGTCAGCATCTATGTCAATACTCAAACAAAAGAGACGCAACAATATGTCATCAGGTAAATATAGGTCTGGGTCGGCATGTATTAACATTGAAAACCTAGCCTAGGCTGCACCTATAGACTCCTTATACTGCTCAAAATCAAGGATCGCCCTTGGTAGAGAGCTGATATGGGACATGAGGAAAAATACAAGACAAAACTTATCTTTAAGTCCATCCCAGTCCCCATTCGTACTTCCTACGACAAATGTGTACCATTGTTTTGCCTTCCCTATGAGGAAGAAGGGGAACAATTTCCACATTAGTGTTTGTTGTGTCATGCCTAAGACCTCCTCAAACTTGTGCAGATGATTGCATGGGTTTTCGCTATCAAGCCCAGAGAAGGGTTGTGCCTGAACCATGGCTATCAAGCCAGGGTGGAGTTCACCGCCAAATGAAAGGTTTGGTTTTGGTGGTGGCTTAGCGAACTTGCCGTTTGAAGCGAAAGGATTTTTTATAAGAGTTGTGTTCATGTTGAAAAAGGTAAAAGAAATATTTTTGTTTTTATAAAAGGAAAAGGATACAGATATGAGGATGAACTAGGTTCGATGAAAATAGCAATTGTTCTCCGGCAATGGCGCCAGAAATGATTGTTGGTATTTCTTAACGCATACAGAAAGGATCCACAAGCGCACGAAATTACCATTGTAACTTTCACTCAGAAGTATTTAGGGTATCGTATTTTCATAGGGAATAGAGGTTTCTTCTAGCAAATTCATCCAAGGACAACACATGGGGTAAAATTGGAAAGGGTAGAGATGGATTCCTATGGCCTTTGGGTCTAAGGACAGATAAACTCTACATTTACTTGCTCACTTCGAGAACCAGAGCGCACCTAGTCTGCCTAGCGATACCTGCATATGGCTCTACGCTATATCCGAACATGGGGGATTATGAAGGACGTACAGGGCTGTCACCACCTGCCACCTTCCCCTTAACCAGAGGATACAAGGCAAATAAAGGTAGCCTCTAGCCTAGACACCATGTCTACACTATCAACTACTACTCTAGCATTTGCGTAGGGTTATTCGTCTTTATCAGGCCCTCTACTAGAGTATCTGCCAAGGAGACGGATGACAAACCCATAAACAAGTAAAAGTATAGCTTAACTATTCAAAGACTTTGAACCATAAGAATCACGAATACTCACTTAGCGAGAAAACCCGTTGAAGCACAAGTATCTGTTGAGGTATAAGGTGGGGAGACACCGACAAGCCCGGCTCTTCCCCAAACTCTCCCTCACATCTCTCCTAAGCCAAGCCTACTAGCTAGCTAGGGCCTATGCCCTTTGGAATGATACTCTAGTGGTGCAGCTCTTGCTCCTTTGTGTGTTTTAGCTCTTCTCCCTTGTGGTGTTGTTGATATGAGGAGAGGGAGCCTCCTTTTATAGTTGGAGAGGAGGGGGGGCCTTTGGAAAAGGCTCATCCCTCATGGAAGGCACCGAACTGACCTCAAACCGACATCCTAGATGTGTTGAACCTAGACATCCCCTACAGAATCGTCATAGGTAAGGCGGTAGGAGGAATCATGAAAAAGATGGGCCCAAGAGTCCCTAGTGGTGGTGTAGGGCACACTAGGGGCACGGCCGCACCCCAACTAGGCCCAAATGGCCCTATCTTTGGTGGGTTGCTTCCTTTGGGCCTCTTGCTGGGTCCTGCAAAGTTTTGTGCCATTTGGAACACGTTTGATTTGGGTTTTGGGCCTTTTTCTCCATGTGACAGGGCCCTAATTTGCCTGGTAAGTGGGCCTTATCCTCCTGGGCTCATGTCGAGTGATGTTATGCCTTGTCCTATTACGTATTTGGGCATGTTTTCCTTGTTATTCTGACATGTCCTCCTATGAATCGTAAAACACCAAAACTTGTGGAAATTGTTAGTTGTAAAGACCTATGTCTAAGTTTGGTGCCTATTTTGATGGATTTTATATAAGTGTTGGTGGTTAAAAGTGTGAGTTAAGGACCGCCAACAGTGCATGTGTGCATGCGATGGCTAAAGGCTCGACCTTTGGGCCTCCTAGGTGGAGAGAACAGACGGTGGCCATAGCGTGACCATGATGCCAAGGACAGAGCAAGGCGGGGGACTTACTGAAAGCTCTAGATTGGTTTTGGTGAATTGATGAAACCCCAAAGTGCTAACCTAGTTTATCAAGTGATCATGATATAGGTAGCACATTCCAAGTGGTGAAGCAAATGAAGATCATGACATAAAGATGGCGACGCCATGGTGATGATCAAGTGCTTGGACTTGGAAAGAAGAAAGAGAAAAACAAAAAAGCTCAAGGCAAAGGTATAATTTGTAGGAGCTATTTTGTTTTAGTGATCAAGACACTTAGAGGGTATGATCACATTTAGGTTTGATAGTTGTACTATTAAGAGGGGTGAAACTCATATCGGAATGCGGTTATCAAAGTGCCACTAGATGCTCTAACTCATTATATATGCATTTAGGATCTAGTGGAATGCTAACACCCTTGAAAATGTTTGTGAAAATATGCTAACACATGTGCACAAGGTGATACACTTGGTGGTTGGCACATTTGAGCAAGGGTGAAGAAGTTAGAGGTGAAAAGGAGTTAGTCTCCGCTGGTCATAAGGTGACCGAACGCTGGTCTCTGAGGAACCAGCGCGTCCGGTCAGTTGAAACAGCAAAGACACTGGCGTCGGTCAATCAATCAGACGCTGGGTCATGGACTGACCGTACGCTAAGGTCCAGGGTCCGGTCCTGTTGTCGGGTAGCATAGTGAAAAGTCACAGAGTGACCGAACACTAGAAGAGTCCGATCAAGCATGACCGGACGCGTCCGGTCGAAGAAAATCATTTCTAGAACCTTACTGGAAATGACCGGACACTGGAGGCTACGCATCCGGTTAGTTATAGCGTAGCATCCAGTCAACTCAAGTGACCATTGAGATTGGGACACATGGCTGTCGTCGAGCGACCAGACGCTGAGGTCCAGCATCTGGTCAATATGACCGGAGCGTCCGATCAGCCCGTGTTGCGCCCAGTGAAGGGATACAACAGCTCTATTTCATGGGGGCTTCTATTTAAGCCCCATGGCTGGTTCAAGCTCACTCTCTTAGCCATTTTGCATTGACATAGCAATCTTGTGAGCTTAGCCAAAGCCCTCCCACTCATCTCCATCGTTGATTCATCACCTTTGTGAGATTGGGAGAGAATCCAAGTGCATTAGTTGAGTGATTGCATCTAGAGGCACTTGGTGTTCGTGTTTTGCTGTGGGATTCACTTGTTACTCTTGGTGGTTGCCGCCACCTAGATGGCTTGGAGCAGTGAGGATCGTCGAGCGGAGGGTGGTGATTGTCTCTGGCTCCAATCATAGTGATTTTGAGGGGTTCTTGACCTTTCCCCAGCGGAGCGTCAAAAGGTACTCTAGTGGATTGCTCGTGGCTTGTGCGATCCTCATCTTGTGTTGGTTGTGTGGCACCCTATTGAGGGTTTGGCGTGTGATGCCTTTAAGTGAGTGAATCGCCACAACGAGGAGTAGCTTGCCGGCAAGCAAGTGAACCTCAGTAAAAAATCATTGTGTTCATTCTTTGATTCCGAGGTGATTGGTCTTTATTGTTATTCACTCTTGTGATTGATTGGTTCCTTCATCTACACAGTGGTATAACTTTTTTGATCACTCTCTTTACACTACCGCAAACTAGTTGTCAAGCTCTTTAGTGTAGCTAGTTGTGAGAGCTTGCTTGCTTGGTTGGTGTGGCTCTTTAGTTAGCCTTTGAGAGCACACTAACATAGGGTAGTGTCATAGCTATTGTGTGAATAGATACTATCTAAACTAGAATTGTGGTAGGTGGCTTGCATTTTGAGTAGGCTAGCGCAACTCTTGCTTCGCCTCATAATTGTCTAACCATTTTGTTAAGTGTTGCTGTAAAAAATTTTATTAGGCTATTCACCCCCCCCCCTAGCCATTAGGACCTTTCAAGTGGTATCTGAGCCAAGGTCACCGTGATTTGAGGCTTAACAATCTTTGGTGTAAAAATGGCTCAAATCAACAACACCAAGAAGCCACCCCAATTTGATGGCTCAAATTATCCTTATTGGAAGGCTAAGATGACAACATATATCAAGTCAATCAATAGGAAGATTTGGAAGGTGGTAGAAACAAAAATTGAGATTGAAGATGAAGATGTTCCCACCGCCGCCGAAGAAATACTTCTCCAAAACAATGACATTGCTCTTAGTGCCATCCATGATGCTTTGGATGAGAGAACCTTTAAGCAAATCAAGAACATTGAGAGAGCTCATGAGGCTTAGAAGAAATTGGAGGAATCATTTGAGGGCACTCAAGCCATGAAGGGTGCAAAGGCATATATTCTCAAAGAGAAGTTTGCAAGCTTCAAGATGAAGGAGGATAAAAGTGTGCCGGACATGTTCCATCAGATGGAGGTGATTATCAATGATCTCAAAGCACTTGGTGAGAAGATAGAGGACAAGGATTTCTCTAATAAGTTCTTGAGATGTTTACCCGCAAGATTTGGCATGTTGGTCACCTTGCTAGTAAGGACCGGGTTGGACACAATGACACCAAACCAAATCTTGGGAGATATTATGATTGATGATGCTTATAGAGATGATGATGAGAAGGAAGAAAAGAGGGAGAAGAAAGATGAGAAGAAGGATGACAAGAAGAAGAGCATGGCATTCAAGGCCACATCATCCAAGGGTAAAGCCAAGCAAGAAACATCAAGTGAAGAAGATGATTTATGGGATGATGATGATGAGAAGATGGCTCTCTTTGTTAAGAGATTTAGCAAGTTCATGGTGAAGAAGGGCTATCATGCTAGAAGAAAGAAGTCTTCATCTAAGAACAAAGAAGAGTCAAGAAGGTGCTTCAAGTGTGGAAGCAAAGATCATCTTGTTGCTCAATATCCATACAATAGCGACAATGATGATGACAACAAGAAGAACAAGAAGAAGGACAAGAAGGAAAAGAAAGAGAAGAAGGACAAGATGACCTTCAAGAAGAAGGGTGGTTCATATGTGGTCACTTGGGATAGTGATGCTTCCTCAAGTGATGATGATGATGATAGTGATGATAACAAGACCACCAAGAAGAAGGTTCTATCAAGCATTGCTATCAATGAGAAGCATTCTCTCTTTGACTCTTCATCATGCTTCATGGCTAAGGCCACTAAGGTACAAACTTGTGATGATGAAAGTGATGAAGAACATGATGATGATAATGAAAATGAAAATGAAAATGAAAATGAAAATGATAGTGATACTGATGATGATGATGATAAACCTACTAAGGATGAATTAATTGACATGCTAGAAGATACTAGAGAACACTTTAACATCAAGAGAAGGGAATGCAAAAGCTTGCGTAAGGAACTAAAAGCCCTTAAGCAAGCCTTTGATGAGCTCAATGCATCTCATGAGAGGCTAGAGGAAGCCAATAAGAAGCTTGGCAAAGCTCACAAAAAGCTTGAAAAGGCTCATTCCTCTTTGCTTGATGAGCAAAACAAAAAGAAGAATGTTGAAACTTGCAATATAGGTTTAACTTGTGATATAATTGATGAATCACTATCTATGCCTATCATTGTTCCTTCTACTAACCCTTCTTATAGTACTTCCACTTCCATCTCATCTAGTGGTGATGGTCTCACTTGTGATGCCTCACTAGTGGTGGAGAATGAGAATCTCAAGAAGGAGGTTAATAAGCTCACTCACACTTTGGCTAAGGCCTATGGTGGTGAGGACCGCTTGCTTATGTGCTTGGGTAGCCAAAGAGCTTCTCTCTACAAAGAGGGATTGGGCTATAACCCCAAGAAAGGCAAGGCAGCCTTTGCTCCTTACAAGACTAGTTTTATGAAGAACAATGGTCGATTTTACATTAGTTGCAAGCAAGTGGGTCATAAAGAGCATGAATGCACCAACAAGAGCAAAAATGATAATGTATCCTCCCTTAAGCTTGATTCATGCTATATGCTTACTAAGGGTACAAATGGTGTAAAGGCTAAGTTTATTGGTAAACCATGGATGGGCTCAAAGAAGAAAGCCATTTAGGTGCCAAAGAGCTTGGTCACTAACCTTCAAGGACCCAAGCAAGTTTGGGTACCTAAAAGAAATTGATCTTCTTTTGTAGGTTAATTACAAAGCCTGAGGAAGGCATTGGGTTCTTGATAGTGGGTGCACTTAACACATGATCAGTGATGCAAGAATGTTCAACTCAATGAACACCAATGACAGTGATGGTTATGATAGTATCACATTTGGTGATAATGGCAAAGGCAAGGTCAAAGGGTTTGGTAAGATTGCAATATCCAATGACTTGAGCATATCCAATATGTTGCTAGTAGAGAGCTTGAACTTTAATTTGCTATCCGTGGCTCAATTGTGTGATCTTGGATTTAAATGCATATTTGAGGTAGATGATGTAGAGATCATAAGTGTAGATGGCTCTAACTTGATCTTCAAAGGCTTTAGATATGAGAATCTATACTTGGTTGATTTCAATGCTAGTGAAGCTAGATTATCTACATGCTTGTTCACTAAGTCTAGCATGGGTTGGTTATGGCATAGGTCATGTTGGAATGAAACAATTAAATAGATTGGTTAAGCATGACTTAGTTAGAGGCTTGAAAGATGTTATGTTTGAGAAGGATAAACTTTGTAGCTCTTGTCAAGCCAGCAAACAAGTTGGAAACACCCATCCTAAGAAAAGCATGATGAGCACTAGTAAAGCATTTGAGATTGCACATGGACTTGTTTGGGCCAACACAATACACTAGCATTGGTGGTAACAAATATGGCTTTGTGATAGTGGATGACTATACTAGATACACATGGGTATTCTTTCTAGTGGACAAAAGTGATGTGTTTGCAACATTCAAATCATTTGTCAAAGGCATTCACAATGAGTTTGAAACAACCATCAAGAGAGTTAGAAGTGACAATGATAGTGAGTTCAAGAACACTAGAATTGATGAGTTGTGTGATGAATCTGGAATTAGACATCAATTCTTGGCCAAGTACACCCCTCAATCAAATGGCCTTATTGAGAGGAAGAATAGAATACTCATTGATATGGCAAGGTCTATGCTTAGTGAGTACAATGTGAGTCAATCCTTTTGGGTCAAAGCTATCAACATGACTTGCTATTGTAGCAACCGCCTCTATTGTCACCCATTAAAAGAGAAGACACCATATGAGCTCTTGAATGGTAGAAAACCCAACATTGCATATTTTCGGGTCTTTGGTTGCAAATGCTATATCTTGAAGAAAGGCACTAGATTAGACAAGTTTGACAAGAAATGTGATAAAGGATTCCTACTTGGTTATTCCACTATAAGCAAAGCATATAAAGTTTGGAATTTGGATAGTGGTACTCTTGAGGAAGTTCATGATGTTGAATTTAATGAAACTAAGGGTTCAAAAGTAGAGAATGAGAACTTGGAAGATGTTAGAGGCATTCAACTTTTAAATGCCATGAAGAATATGGATGTTGGTGAATTGAGGCCTAGGTAAGTGAATGATGATGAAGATGATCAAGTGCAAGTGCTCTCTAACTCAAATGTGCAAGATGATACAAATCAAGTTAGTGCAAGTGGATCTCATGATAATGAACAAGATCAAGTGTCTAGTACATCATCTCAACCCAATGATCAAGCAAGTGCAAGCAATCAAGTTCCAATCCTCCAACCAACCAATGTTGCAAGGGATCATCCATTGGATACTATCATTGGTAATATTTCAAGAGGTGTGTAAACTAGATCAAGATTGGCTTCATTTTGTGAGCATTTCTCATTTGTGTCATCCATTGAACCAAAGAAGATAGATGAAGCATTGAAGGATGTTGATTGGGTAAATGCTATGCATGAAGAATTGAATAACTTCATAAGAAATCAAGTATGGGAGTTGGTAGAAAGACCAAAGGGACACAATGTGATTGGAACCAAATGGGTCTTTAGAAACAAGCAAAATCAAGATGGGATAGTAGTAAAGAACAAAGCAAGATTGGTAGCACAAGGCAATACACAAGTTGAAGGTTTTGACTTTGGAGAAACATATGCCCTAGTTGCTAGATTGGAAGCAATTAGAATCTTGCTAGCCTATGCTTGTGCCCACAACATCAAGCTCTATCAAATGGATGTTAAGAGTGCATTTCTAAATGGCTACATCAACGAAGAAGTATATGTTGAGCAACCTCCTGGTTTTAAAGATGACAAGAAGCCCAACCATGTATACAAGTTGAAGAAGGCTTTGTATGGATTGAAACAAGCACCTAGAGTATGGTATGAGAGATTGAGGGATTTTCTACTCTCTAAAGGGTTCACAATGGGCAAGGTTGATACCACTCTTTTCATCAAGAAGATTAGAAAAGATCTATTTATGTTGCAAATATATGTTGATGATATCATTTTTGGATCAACCAATCAAGACTTTTGTGAAGAATTTGGAAAAATAATGGCTAATGAGTTTGAAATGTCCATGATTGGAGAATTGAGTTACTTCCTTAGTATTCAAATCAAGCAATTGAGAAATGGTACATTTGTAAGTCAAGGCAAGTATATCAAGGACATGATCAAGAAGTTTGGCATGAGTGATAGCAAAGTCATTAGCACACCAATGGGAACAAATGGCAACTTGGATAGTGATGCAAGTGGAAATATGGTGGATCAAAAGTTGTATTGGTCTATGATTGGAAGCCTACTCTATGTGACCGCATCAAGGCCGGATGTCATGTTTAGTGTATGCATGTGTGCAAGATTTCAAGCCTCACCAAGAGAAAGTCATTTAAAGGCTACAAAAAGGATATTGAGGTACTTGAAGCATACACCAAATGTTGGTTTGTGGTATCCCAAAGGAGCAAAGTTTGAGCTAGTTGGTTACTCTGACTCGGATTATGCGGGATGCAAGGTTGAAAGGAAGAGCACCTCAGGCACATGTCAGTTGTTGGGAAGATTACTTGTTTCATGGTCATCAAAGAAGCAAAATAGTGTTGCATTATCAACCACCAAAGCCAAATACATATCCATCAGTAGTTGTTGTGCACAAGTACTTTGGATGAAGGCCACTTTAAGTGACTTTGGAATCAAATTCAAGAAAGTGCCATTGCTATGTGACAATGAGAGTGCAATCAAGTTGACCAACAATTCGGTTCAACATGCAAGAACAAAGCATATAGATGTCTGCCACCATTTCATAAGAGATCACCAACAAAAAGAGGACATTTGCATTGAGAGCGTAGGCACCGAAGATCAACTTGCCGATATATTCACCAAGCCATTGGATGAGAAAAGGTTTTGCAAGCTAAGGAATGAGTTGAACATATTGGATTTCTCAAATATGTGTTGATGCACCCCCCACATATATGACATGCCTCTCCTTCGAGCAATCCAAGATAAAAGTTGATTGGCATGATATACATCCTTGCTAAGGACATGTTTAGTACATCTAGTCATCTCTCCATTTTATTAGGCTCATTCATGAAAATCAAATGAATTTGATGATTATATGGTATCACTATTGCTTTTATGCTTGACTTGATCTAGTGATAGCATATGACATGTTTATAGGCTTGTAAACCTAGTGTTTTGATCTAGAAAATGAACTCTAAATGTTTAACTCAACATGGTACAAGATATCCCTTATTTAGAGGTGTGAAGAAGCTTATCCTTCGATCAAACCGAGTTAAATATCGTTGGCAAACATTCTAGTTTGAACCAAATTTGGGAATATGATCCTCACCCTATCGATTGACATTGATAATCTCGACCCTACAAATGGTATTATCTACATTTTGAACCTTTATGGTCATTGATGACAAAGGGGGAGAAATTAGTACAAAGATAGAAGAGATAAGTGAAAAAGGGGGAGAAAAATATTAATACATGAGGAGAACTTGACATAAGGGGGAGAAATATGACAAAGGAAAGGGATCAATTAAAATTTTGAAGCACACAAGTAGGGGGAGCAAGCTCATGAACTTGAATGGTGCATTTGGATGTCCATTTTATATGTTTGCTTGCATGGCATAAGTTTTAAATTCAAAATATCCATGCTTGTATGGTGTATGATAGTTGTAAGGTTGAATGATGAAATGAAATCACTAGATAACTTTCATTTCCAAGTAACTCTTTACAAGTGGTATCTTTTCAAAGTATGTTTACAAGTGGTATAGAACTAACCATGGTGCTAAGGATGGTATAATGGTGCACTCCGATTGGTATCACGCTTCAAAGGTCTATCTTTTATACCTTAGCATTATTTGGTAGACATTATCTCTTATATTTTCTATCTAAGCATATGTGCAAGCTACAATCCAAACTCTTAGCACATATGTAGGGGAGCAATTGCTACCATATGGAGTTCATGAAACTTGTCCATATCCTTTTATACATGATAAATATGCTTGGGCAAGTAACATGGATTCAATTGAATTTTAATTCATATCTTTGTATGAGGGTTGTCATCAATTACCAAAAAGGGAGAGATTGAAAGCTCTAGTTTGGTTTTGGTGAATTGATGAAATCCCAAAGTGCTAACCTAGTTTATCAAGTGATCATGAGATAGGTAGCACATTCCAAGTGGTGAAGCAAATGAAGATCATGACATAAAGATGGCGATGCCATGGTGATGATCAAGTGCTCGGACTTAGAAAGAAGAAAGAGAAAAACAAAAAAGCTCAAGGCAAAGGTATAATTTGTAGAAGCTATTTTGTTTCAGTGATCAAGACACTTAGAGAGTGTGATCACATTTAGGTTTGATAGCTATACTATTAAGAGGGGTGAAACTCATATCGGAATGCGGTTATCAAAGTGCCACTAGATGCTCTAACTCATTGCATATGCATTTAGGATCTAGTGGAATGCTAACACCCTTGAAAATGTTTGTGAAAATATGCTAACACATGTGCACAAGGTGATACACTTGGTGGTTGGCACATTTGAGCAAGGGTGAAGAAGTTAGAGATGAAAAGGAGTTAGTCTCCGTTGGTCACAAGGTGACCGGACGCTGGTCTCTAAGGAACCGACGCGTCCGGTCAGTTGAAACAGCAAAGACACTAGCGTCGATCAATCGACCGGATGCTGGGTCATGGACTGACCGGATGCTGAGGTCCAAGGTCTAGTCCTATTGTTGGGCAGCATAGTGAAAAGTCACAGAGTGACCGGACGCTAGAAGAGTCTGGTCAAGCATGATCGGACGCGTCTGGTCGAAGAAAATCGTTTCTAGAACCTTACTGGAAATGACCGAATGCTAGAGGCTGCGCGTCCAGTCAGTTATAGCGCAGCATCCGGTCAACTCAAGTGACCGTTGAGATCAGGATACGTGGCTGTCGTCGGGCGATCGGACATTGAGGTCCAGCGTCCGGTCAATATGACCGGAGCGTCCGGTTAGCCCGTGTTGCGCCCAGTGAAGGGGTACAACAACTCTATTTCATGGGGGCTTCTATTTAAGCCCTATGGCCGGTTCAAGCTCACTCTCTTGGCCGTTTTGCATTGACATAGCAACCTTGTGAGCTTAGCCAAAGCCCTTCCACTTATCTCCATCGTTGATTCATCATCTTTGTGAGATTGGGAGAGAATCCAAGTGCATTGCTTGAGTGATTGCATCTAGAGGCACTTGGTGTTCGTATTTCGCTATAGGATTCGCTTGTTACTCTTGGTGATTGCCACCACCTAGATAGCTTGGAGCAGCGAGGATTGTCGAGCGGAGGGTGGTGATTGTCTCCGGCTCCGATCGTGGTGATTGTGAGGGGTTCTTAACCTTTCTCCGGCGGAGCGTCAAAAGGTACTCTAGTGGATTGCTCGTGGCTTGTGTGATCCTCATCTTGTGTTGGTTGTGCGGCACCCTATTGAGGGTTTGACGTGTGATGCCAATTAGCGCATGAACCTCTAAGTGAGTGAATCACCACAACGAAGAGTAGCTTGCCGGCAAGCAAGTGAACCTCAGTAAAAAAATCATTGTGTTCATTCTTTGATTCCGAGGTAATTGGTCTTCATTGTTATTCACTCTTGTGATTGATTGGTTCCTTCATCTACACGGCGGTATAATTTTCTTGATCACTCTCTTTACATTACCGCAAACTAGTTGTCAAGCTCTTTAGTATAGCTAGTTGTGTAAGCTTGCTTGGTTGGTTGGTGTGGCTCTTTAGTTAGCCTTTGAGAGCACACTAACATAGGGTAGTGTCATAGCTATTGTGTGAATAGATACTATCTAAACTAGAATTGTGGTAGGTGGCTTGCATTTTGAGTAGGCTAGCACAACTCTTGCTTCGCCTCATAATTGTCTAACCATTTTGTTAAGTGTTGTTATAGAAATTTTTATTAGGCTATTTAGCCCCCTCTAGCCATTAGGACCTTTCACTTACTATGGTGGTGGGGAAGATAGGCTAGCGGGGCAGTGGCGAGGCATGACCATGATGGGTCGATGCTATGCTGGGAGAGCCACAACATTAATGTAGTCGTTCGAGGCAGCGTCCTCTGCTCTAGCAACCTTGATGGGGCTTCAGCAATGGCGGGGCTCCTCCTCCTCCCTTCTCCTTCCTTCTCCTTCCATCTTGGCTTGAGTGTGGGTGGTCTGGGTGGCCACTAGTGGTAGCGGGGATGCGGAATGAGCTCTAGGGTTTCGGGGTTCGACTTTTATAGGCAAGCGCGGCCATGGTGGGCAGCGGGCGGTGGGGAACAGGGCAGGGACATGTGTAGGGTGATCCTAGGCTCCAAGCTATGTTTTTGGGGCTCGCCGAGGTGAAAGGTCCTAAATAGTTAGAGGGGGTGAATAGCCTATAAAAGTTCTCTACAAATTCATTAGAGCAAGTGGTTAGTTCACTAAATGGCATAATACAATTTTGCTCTGGCTCTACAAGGGTTGCAAGCCACCTATACAAATGATTCTAGTTGCTATGATCTCTAATCACACATAAGGCTAAGTCGCTACTCTCTAAGTTAGTGAGCTCTCAAAGACAAACTAAAGAGCCTCACTAACCAAACTAACAAGCTCTCAAAGACTAACTACACTAAAAAGCTTGACTAGGCAAGAATGTAATTAGTGTAAATACAAGAGAGTGCATTGGAAGATTATACCACCGTGGCAAGAGATATGAACCAATCACAATGAATATCCAATCAATCATCGGGAGAAATCCAATGCACAAGAGACAATCAATTTTTCTTCTGAGCTTCACATGCTTGCCGGCACGCTAGTCCCCGTTGTGTCAACCAACACTTGGTGATTCAGTGGCTAATAGGTATCACACACCTAGCCAACACTTGGCACTGCAAGAACCTACTCACAAGTGAGGTAACTCAATGACACGAGTAATTTACTAGAGTTACCTTTTGGCGCTCCACTAGGGAAGGTACAAGACCCCTCACAATCACTGGGAGATGGCCACGTACAATCACCAACTTATGCCAAAGCTCCTCTGCTGCTCTAAGCTATCTAGATGGTGGCAACCACCAAGAGTAATAAGAAATCCACAGCCACAACGATCCCCATGTGCCACTATATGCAATCACTCGAGCACATGCACTAGGAATCACTCTCAATCTCACTATGATGATGAATCAATGATGGAGATGAGTGAAAGGTGTTTGCTTAGCCTCACAAGTATGTTAAAGTGCTAAGAGAGAGAGCCCTAACCCAGCCACCACCTATTTATAGAGCCCCTAGGCTCAAAGAGCCATTGGGCTATCAAAAGGGCACCCGACGCACTGACCAGACGTAGCCCTGCGTCTGATCGCTAAGTTTGATCGCACGCCCAAGCCAATCAGTGTTCGCCACATCGCTCCTATTCAAATAGAGCCAATGGCGCCCTCGTGCGCGCAAGTCAGCTAGGCACTAGATGCGCCTCTACGTATGACCGGACGTAGACCACTCTAGAGTCCGATCAAGTACAGAGAGCATCCAGAGCGTGAAATTGATGACCTAACATGTCCGGTCAACAATGACCTGACACGCCGGGCATTTGGTCCTCTCACTGTGTCTCATGCCCGAGCTACGTTAGCGTCGAACTAACCATGCCTAAGTCTCGCACTGCCGCTAATGTCCAATCGCCACCACACGCGACACCATCTTTGGACAGCTTGACCGGGCGCACGGCCTATGTTCGATGAAGCATCCGGTCCTTCCACCGAAATTGATCGAGGCTTAGGGTTTAGCACCGGACTGGCCATGCCTGAGTCCGGTCAGCCCTAAGCCAGTGTCCGGTCACTGACCTTCGCCTCCTTTTCTTTTTCTATCTCAACAACCACTTCACCCTTGCTTCTTAGTTGCTAACCACAAAGTATAGAACTTGTGTGCTCGTGTGTTAACATTTTCTCATGCATTTTACAAGGGTTAATTGTTAGCACACTAGATCCCTAATGCATATGCAAGAATCATGTCACCTAGTGGCACTCGATAACCGCTTAGCCAAAGATCTCTCTTTATAGTACGGCTATCGATCCTAAACACACTAACACCCTCTATGGTGTCTTGAGTGCCAAAATAAAAACCTATTTGATACCCTTGATCTCCTTGGTTTTTGTTTTTCTCTTTCTTCTTTTCTAAGTTGGAGCACTTGATCTTCAAGTTTGGTCATCATCATCACCATGACCATCATCTAGCTCTATTACTTGGCTTTGGACCATCCTCTCTTGTCTACACAATTAGCTCAAGGATTAGTCTAGAGGTTTTATCAATTATCCAAAACCAAACTAGGGCTTTCACGAGGGCGCGAGGGTCTTAGCGCCTCCAATTTTGGAGCGGTTGCTGGTCAAGGGATGTACGGCAGTGCCAAGCGAGCGCGACAGGGGTGTGAGGCCGACATGCGTCAGCTGGCAGGCATGGGTGCTAGTTGGGGGTGAGTAGGCCCCGGATCGCGGATGTTGCGTGCATCCGCATGCGCACGAATAGCGGCAAGGGGATAGACGGTCGGGGTGAGCGGGCAGCCTGGCACCCACTCGGCACCATGACCAAAATAGGGGAGGGCATAGGGGTAGGAGATGACAAGCAGGGCCCATGGGTCGTGTTGTCAGCGTCACGTGAGAGAGAGGGGGAGCGGGGTGTGGGCGCGACGCTGGAGCGAGCCGATTGGGTCTTGGCCGGGTTGCCCTACTCGCTCGTGCGAACATGGGCGTGGGGCTAGGCCGCGAGTGAGGGCGCGGGTGGCTTGGGCCGGCTTGGTTGGTTGGGATCCTTTGCCTTTTCCTTTTGTATTTCTATTTCCTCTACTTTTTCTATTTCTTATTCCTATTTCTCCAACTCTAACATGTATACATGTATACATCCCTAGTGGGGTCCACCTAGGTTAACCTTAGGGTTCTTGGGTCAAGCCAGGGCATGGGCCCACACATACAAGCAAAACATCCTAGGGTTAATTTAGGAGTTTGTTAATCAATACAAGAAATTCAATAAGAAGCAACTCAAGGTCATACACTGATCTATCTGAGATAAAAAAAATGTCAGTCTAGATGCTTTTATCTTGCATTGTTAATGAACTATTTTCCAGGATGTTATTTGTGTTGGAACTCTTACCTCTGATATCTGTGGACAAAAAAATTAGGAAGGAGTTAACATAGCTACATTTTTGGGCTCCACCCGACCACAACAACAAATAAATGTCACACATGTAGGAAGGTCATGGCAAGCTTGATGTCTTACAAGCTTTTCAACAAACATGCACAATATCCCATTTCAAACCTCAGACATTGGCATTCAGTGAACAAATTTGAGTTCTGAATCATATCCGTTAAAATTATCACATCATAAATGGATGCACAAGCTGTCCCATATCTGATTCGATGATTTAATCCAAGTGAATAAAAGGGGTCTTTCTTCTTTGGAACACTAATAGATATGCCATGTCACAAAATAATAGGCCTATGCTATATGGTAAAACTATGTGTTCTCATTTTTTGCAAGAAATTGGGTATACAAACACCTTACTTGAATATGTGAAAGAAGCTAAGAATTAAAACCGATGGTACAAGAGATGCCTATTGTCAGAAATTGCTATCATATCCTTGTGTTGTGGGGATCTAGAATTACATTGTCTACTCAGTGTAACCGCATCATTACTAACCAAATTTGCTAGCAGACAACATGTAGGTTAACTTCAGTATTGAAGTAGCTGGAGTATATACTAAAAAAAAGTTAGAAAATGTTCTAAAAATCACTCAAAAGTCTTGTTTGACCGTGATGAAATGTATCAGAATGGCCAATGATCTTAGGAGCATGGCACAACATACCTGTTACTGTTGTGAGATACTGGTGATATCTAGTGATGACCTTGTTGCCGGATGACTTCGCAGATTTTGCTCGTCACCAGTTGCAGCGAGGCTTTGCCTCGGCACTCCCTGCCGCCCTAACACCACATTTTCGTCATAGCATGGAGTAGTGAGCAGCGACCTCCATGTGCAGCGTGGTTGCGGCGAGGTGAGGCCGTTGGCCCTTTCGTTGTGGCAGTGAGCGAGCGATGGCCTCGTGTCACGGGGCGTGACTGTGGTGAGTTGCGCATCAGGTGGTGGCTTTGACTTAGATCGCAGGATCCGTTTTGTTGCTTCACGTTCGTCAGGAAAGCGGGGGCATGATGAGTGTCGCGAGGGAGCGGCGGTGGCAGTCGAATTGCGTGGCCGCGGAAGGCGGAGTGGGCGGTGCGTCGCTATGCTGTGGCGTCGAGACGGTTTCTCGTGTGCCAATGACAGTGATATTTTTTTCTTTTGCAGTGAGGAGTTACGACTAGGTTACATTTGTTTTCATATTTCTGTCCGGATTCGGATTCGAATACGGATAGTGTCAACTATGTCGGATAGGATACGATTGGATATCGACGTCATAAATATGCAATTTGAGTATTCGGATACGGATATGGTATCGGATGTTGGATATCCAGACTCGGATACGGACATATCTCAATCCCTCTAAACGGATTCGGTTTCGAATACGGTCGAAAAATATCTATACCGTTTTCATCCCTGGTTACGACGGAGGGGGAGACCGGACGGACGTGATTGAGAGAAATTTTCTTTTCTGTGCTGAGCAGTCATGGATCACAGGGTGGTTTTGCTGCTGTTGAATAGACGTACACAATTCGTATGTTTTATAACCGTGGATTGTAGATAGAAGAGAGAGAGTTAGTGATACAGAAGAGATAGAGACCAGATAGATTTATAGAAAAAAGACAGAGATATATAAATAAATAAATAAAATATAGAGTAGCACTTTCGTAGCAAGCACGTGCAGCCCCCGTTCAGCTCGGACACGTAGGCTTTCCCACGCGTCCCGATCGCCTCCGTCCACTAGCGTCCGTATCCGATCCGATGGCCTCAGACGATGAGGGTTTTGCCCCAGGCGGTACAAATAGCGCGCCTCCCCCTCCGCGCCGCCAACCGCGCTCTTTCTCTCCTCACGACGCCGCCGTTGGGAGCCCTGCCCCGGGAGAGCCCCCAACCCTTATCAAACCCTAAATAAAAAACTACCCCAAAAAAATCCGCAAAAATCCAGATAAATCCCAAAAAATCACCGCTTGATCGGAGATGTCGGCGCAAGGGCAGGCGGCGGCTGGATCCGCGTCCGAGTCCGGCGGCTCACCGGCTGCCTCAGCTGCGGCGGCCGCGGCGGCGGCCGCGTTCCCGGCGACTTCGCTCTACGTGGGTGACCTGCACGAGAGCGTGCAGGACGCGCAGCTCTTCGACGTCTTCAGCCAGGTCGGCGGCGTCGTCTCCGTGCGCGTCTGCAGAGACATCAACTCCCGCAAGTCGCTCGGGTACGCCTACGTCAACTACAACAATCCCGGCGACGGTGAGAACTCCTCTGCAGTATTCTCGATCTATTGGTTAGGGTATTCTCGATCTATTGGTTAGGGTTTTGGTGCTGCGGATGCTGTCGATCCCTTGCGAGAAGCCGTCGGATTTGGGGCCGCTTAGGGTTTAGACGCTGAATCCTCGATCGGTTGTCTCGATAATGTTGTCATGCAATTAGGGTTCGATGGCGTTTTGATGCGATTAGGATTGTAGCTTCTTTTAGTGTCTTGGTTGTGATTGCAAAATGTTTTGTCTGGTACGTGCTGTTTGGTTCCTAGAATTGTAACGCAAATGGAAATAAAAACAGATATGTTGCCATAACATCGAAAGCTGTTATTCCTTTGGGTTTGCGTTACAAAACCTACTACCAAACAGCGCCTTAGTGGCTTCATACGGTTAATATTAAACTTATCTCAAAATAAGGAGGTTGGTCTGCTTCGGTGCCTCCAGAAATTAATGAGGTTGGCCTGCTGGGTGCCCCCAAAAATTGAGAATTACTTTGCTGGATAGATCCTGTGGGATAACTTGAATAGGTGCCAATACTTTAGAGGAGTTGTGTTTTTGTCCTGTGCTGTTCATGTGAAGTTAGTGGGATTTGTTTCATTCTATTGAATTCATGTGGCTTATTGTGCTGTTCGGTCAGGGGAGATGTTGTCTTGTGATATTCGATATATGTGTATATATAATGGTGGTTGATTTGTTGCAACCTCAGATTACGTTATGGACGCCAAAGAACATCTGTTTAGTTACCAGAAGATATATTTTTAAAATCTTATTATTGTGCTCAATGTAATGCTGAAGGTCTGTAAAAACTGTACGGGAAATATTATAGTTGCCCTTTGGTCCTCAATTGTGGCCACTTGCTTTCTGACCAACTCTTCTGCATACTACATTTCACTTTGGAGCCCCTCCCTCTCTTTATTCTTTATGGCCTTGTATTGATCAGAGATTTATTGCAGCTGCACGGGCACTTGAACTGCTTAACTTCACTCCTATCAATGGAAAGCCTATCAGGATCATGTATTCTAACCGTGACCCCAGTTCGCGCAAAAGGGGTGCAGGAAATATATTTATTAAGGTGTGTTCCTTGTTTTTATCCTGTTTGCTGAACTCCTTGCTAGGTCATCTGTAGACTACGCCAACTTGGGACTAGAAGGTTCCATTAGTGGTGTTCTAAATCTTTATACGCCACATTGACTTTTCCAGTTGTGATACCTGACCCCCTCTATTCTAATTTGGCAGAATCTTGATAAGTCAATAGACAACAAAGCTTTATATGACACGTTCTGTGCATTTGGGAATATCCTTTCATGTAAAATTGCAACAGACCCCTCAGGAGAATCAAGGGGCTACGGTTTCGTTCAGTTTGAGAGGGATGAATCTGCTCAGTCTGCTATTGATAAACTCAATGGGATGCTTATCAATGACAAGAAAGTGTATGTTGGACCTTTTGTTCGCAAGCAGGACAGGGAAAATGTTTCGAGCAATTTCAAATTCAGTAATGTATATGTGAAGAATCTGTCAGATACTGTTACTGATGATGAGTTGAAGGAGATGTTTGGAAAATATGGGACCATCACTAGTGCTGTTGTTATGCGGGATAGTGATGGGAAATCCAGGTGTTTTGGATTTGTCAATTTTGAAAATGCAGATGATGCTGCTCAGGCTGTTCAAGAGTTGAATGGCAAGATATTCAATGATAAGGAACTGTATGTTGGAAGAGCACAGAAGAAGTCTGAAAGAGAGATGGAGTTGAAGGAGAAATTCGAAAAGAATATTCAAGAGGTAGCTGAGAAGTTCCAAAACACTAACTTGTATCTGAAGAACTTAGAAGATAACATTGATGATGAGAAGTTGCGTGAACTCTTTGCTGAGTATGGCAATATTACTTCTTGCAAGGTCTGTTTATTTTATTTACTTACTCATAAGATGTTTCCTAGTTGTGGACTTTGACAGGAATTGTTTTGTAGGTTATGCGGGATTCGAATGGTGTCAGCAGAGGATCTGGATTTGTTGGTTTCAAATCCGCTGAAGATGCTAACCGAGCTGTATGTTTTTTTAATGTGTTTAGTAATGCTGTTTTGATTTGGCAAACACATAAAATAAGTTTCTTATCTTGATTTCTCCCAAGTAGCTTACGGAGATGAATGGCAAAATGGTTGGAAGCAAGCCCCTTTATGTAGCTCTTGCGCAGCGTAAAGAAGACAGAAAGGCAAAGCTACAGGTAAATATATTCCTGCATGGTACTTGGATGTATACAGCTTGTGCTTTTGTATGCTCTTTCACAATGCAGAATGTCTTGTTTTCGCTTGCGTGGATGGTGAAAAGTCTGGTGAATCTATTATTACTAAGCTACACATAGCCGCATATATTGCATCTTGTTTCACGTGTCATTATATAATATTTTTTAGTGATTAGAATGTGCATTTCAGTAGTAGCTTAATTCCTATTAGATCGTAGCCTCAAAATTTTACAATGTACTTCATCCAATCCAAATTGTAAGTCATTCCAACTTTCTTGGGAGAGTCAAAGCATCTCAAGTTTGACCAAAGTTACACCAGTGGTCCCCAAACTTGTTTGGGAGTGTTGTCTTGGTCCCTGAAGTATTGTTTTGGTCCTATTTGGATCCACCCAACTAATTAGCTGACCAATTAGCTAGGTCTGTTTTGGGGACCCATGTGACACCCCTAAAAAGTTTTAAGGATTACTGATGCACTCTTTTGAAATGTCAAACTTTGTATTATTTGACCAATATGTGTTTAGTGTACAAAATTTTTCAGCTATATTCATATTTCATATATCAAATTGCTATCACACTATATTAGTATTGTTGCTAAACTTATATTGTGATAAATCACTTGGTCAAATAGTAGCTTTGAGACCAAGACAATAAAATATACCTTACATTGGTGAAGGAAGAACACTTTAGTTTGGACTACAAAATTTTGAAAATAGGTACCCTGTGTAATGGCCACTGCAGAGATGATTTTTTGTTGCCTGTCATATTTGGCTTTTCATTCTAGTTCATGGTTCAGAACTGTAAATTGTATTTTGGGGCCTAGTTAACTAGTTTTAAGTGACCTGGGGTATTTGCTGCATTTGTTGGCATGACACAATATTCTCGTTTCAATTTTGTACTTTTCTAAAGTGTTGATTAGTAAAATTTCTGTAACCCTCATGATCTTTTGTGCTGTTTATTTAATTCGTTTCTTTTCTCTGGCACTAATGTAATGTAATTTTGATCCTTGCAAAATTCGTTATGCTTATAGATTTATTTTAATTTTACTGCTGCTTTGCAGGCACAGTTTTCTCAAATGCGTCCTGTTGCGATGGCGCCTTCAGTTGGTCCTCGCATGCCCATGTTTCCACCTGGTGTTCCTGGAGTTGGTCAACAGCTGTTTTATGGTCAGCCACCTCCAGCCTTCATAAACCCTCAGGTACATGCTTATTTTATGATGTATATGTTGCTTGGTGTATTTTTCTTCAGTAACATTGTTATTTTGATGTACTGATATGATCTCTCTTGTCTGTCCATCTGGGCTCATTGCCATTCTTCTGTAGCTACTAGCTTTTCTGGTTTGCTTGCACCACCGCTGGCCAAATTTAGCCGAAGCTGTGTTATTTTATTTTTCATATCCATAACGATAAATCTAATGTTAACCTGCAATCTTTACAATCATGCATCTGCTATTGCTCTCTAGTTTTATTGTTGACCCCTTTGCCTTGAAAGTTGATGGATACTATGAAATTATGTTTTGTATGAGATGCTTGAATAATTTTTCCGTTAGTCTGTACTACTCGAGTGCCTGAACTGTCACTAGGGGCTCATGTTGGGTTTCAACTCTAGCCTACCTCAACTTGCTTGGGACTAAAAGGCTTTGTTGTTGTTGTAGTAGTAGTCTGTACTACTCGACTAGATTCCATGGTTTATGTTATGTCATTCTCTTAATAGCTGTTGAGCTGATGAATCCTGTGTTGTTTGTTAGGCTGGATTTGCCTTCCAGCAACCTCTGATGCCTGGTATGAGGCCTGGTGGTCCAATGCCGAACTTTATGATGCCTATGGTTCAGCAGGGACAGCAACCACAGCGTCCTGCTGGTAGGCGTGCAGGTGCTGGTGGAATGCAGCAGCCCATGCCAATGGGTGGTCAGCAACAGGTATGCTGTATCGATCTTGGCATTTTTCAATTTCGTTTGTTGAACTGTGCCTGAAATATCTGTATGGCTGTAGATGTTCCCTAGAGGTGGACGTGGGTACCGCTATCCTACTGGCCGCGGAATGCCTGATCCTGGCATGCATAGTGTTGGTGCTGTGATGCCATCTCCATATGAGATGGGAGGGGTGCCAATGAGAGATGCTGGTCTCTCACACCCTGTTCCAGTCGGGGCACTAGCCACTGCGCTTGCTAACGCCCCACCAGATCAGCAGAGACTGGTATGAGAATGGACAAGCTATTTATTGGTTGCTCCTTTTTTTAAATCAAGGGTGCTCATTACTGTTCTGTGCTGCAGATGCTTGGTGAGAACCTGTATCCTCTTGTAGAACAGCTGGAGCGTGAGCAGGCTGCTAAGGTCACCGGCATGCTTTTGGAGATGGACCAGACGGAGGTTCTTCACCTGCTGGAGTCGCCAGATGCTCTCAAGGCCAAGGTTGCTGAAGCTATGGAGGTCCTCCGCTCTGCCCAGCATCTCCAGCAGAGCAATGCCTCCCCCGAGCAGCAGCTGGCTAATCTATCACTGAATGATGGCGTTGTCTCCAGCTGAATGTTTCTGATGATTAGGAAACTGCTCGCAATTTTTGCTTGATACCTATCCTATCTAGAGTGCAATGACTTTGTTTACTTGGCTTATTGGAGTTTTAGCTGATTAGCTGAACCAGAGGTGGGTTTAGTTTTTGTCGTGGATTAGTTATTTTGGTTATATATGGATATGTTGTTTTGTTGGAGCTGTTGTGCGACTGTTGCTCGATTTATCACAGTTGAGTTTTAGACCGTCATCGTTTTTCTAGCCGATTCTAGCTGATACTCCCTCCGATCAAAAGTGGTAATCGTATTAGCTTAGACAAAATAGACTTTGACCATTAATTTTGCTTATACAATATAAAATTAGCAACTTAAAACTCAATATCATCTTATAGGCACTTTTTAACACAAATATATTGGTGCAAGTTTTATACTCAAGCCTTCATACAATTTAACTAATTGTTGGTCAAAATTTATGAAGTTTGACTTTTTTCTCTAGTCAAATACGATTACCATTTGGAGGGAGTATTTTGTTAACGTAGTTCTTCGGTAACTATGCTCATAGCCTATATATGCAATTGAGAAGGCCAATACAAGTGTATACAAGCACAGCCTATTGAAGACTGAATGCGTTGATATTTTTAACCCTATAAATTAAAAGCATACCTCACGTATTGCCGCATGATTTTCTTAGTAGGGAATGATGTGAACACTGAAGAGATAAATAAGTCTGGGCAAAATATCCGATACCCATTACCCGTACCCGAATTATCTGAACCCGGACCCGAATTACCCGAACCCGAGGTACCCGATTCCAAATTCAGATAGCGATTTTGATTACCCGAAATTAGTTTGGGTAATTCGGGTAATATCCCCCGGTACCCAAACTACCCGAACTACCCAAAGATTTATTTTTGTCTTTGTATTTATCATGTGTTGTTAGCTGAACCATTTAACTTATCACTTTATTAAAATATAATTCTCTCTATTTGAATGAGTGACTGTAATATATTATTCTCTACAAATTGCTATTGAAATTCTATACAAATTGTTGCTGAAATTATGTATAGATCGCTACTGAAATTTAGTGTAGTTTGTTGTTTTCTGTAAATTTGGGTATATCGGGTAATACCCGAACCCGAACCCGAATTATCGGGTACCCGAATTTGCGGGTAGTGTTTTTTCGGAGGTAATATCGGGTAGCAATTTTCATTACCCGAATTTTGAATTACCCGAATTACCCGACCCGAAAAAATCGGGTAACCCGAACGCCCAGGCTTAGAGATAAATCATCTAGTGATGGTTTAGCTTTATAAGAGTAGAAACTATAAGTATACCCCATACGTTCCCGTGGGATTTTTTTTTTAAAATAAATCTGTTATATATATAGCATTACTTCAATATACTATATATATATATATATATATATATATATATTTGACTTGTATATTGTTTTATGATATAAGATATGGTAAAAACAGTAAGCTAATACAAGAAAAATCAATATAATATTTGATTACATTATAGAAGAACAGGTGATGAAATAAATAGTATATGTAGATGACTTGTACCTTAGTAGATTGAAGATTAAAAGTATTGCACATAATAGAGATGATGTGGACATTTTTGTAATTGATAAGTGATGACTTAGATAATTTGTATGAAAGGATTGCAAGTTATTAAGACACTTAGTGGGGAATGATGTGTACACCTTGCATAAAGAGATAGAACATTAGTAGGTCACTTAGTGAGGAATGATGTTGACATCTTGCATGAAGAGTAAATCATCTAGTGGGGTTTAGCTTTATAAGAGTACTAGAAGCATACCCCGCACGTTGTCGCGGGATTTTCTGAGGTGGACCTCAACACCGGCGACAAGAGCAAGACCGCCAAGAGTGGGGCCAACCTCGACCCCAAATAGGAAACCGCGCTCATCAACTTCCTACGTGCCAATGTGGATGTGTTTGCATGGAAATCTGTAGATATGCCGGGGATACCACGAGAGTTGATCAAGCACTCCTTGAGTGTCTCGGTGACCGCCAAGCCGATCAAGCAGAAGCTCTGACATTTCGCGTAGGACAAGAAGGAGGCTATTAGGGTAGAAATAACACGGCTCTTAGCAGCCGGTTTTTATTAAGGAGGTGTATCATCCAGATTGACTGGCTAATCAAGTCATTGTTCAAAAGAAGAATAAAGAATGGAGAATGTGCGTTGATTACACTAATCTCAACAAATATTGCCCAAAGGACCCCTTCGGCCTGCCTCGTATAGACGAGGTCGTAGATTCTACCGCCGGCTGTGAACTCCTCTCTTTCCTTGATTGTTATTCTGGCTATCATCAGATCTCCTTAAAGGAGGATGACTAGATTAAGACTTCTTTCATCACACCGTTCGACGCCTATTGCTACACCACGATGTCCTTCGGACTTAAAAATACTGGAGCAACCTATCAGAGGGCCATATAGCGTAGCCTTGCTGAGCAGATAGGGCACAACGTTGAGGCCTATATCAACGATATAGTGGTCAAGTCTAAGACTACCAATAACCTCATCGCCGACCTCGAGGAAACATTCACCAACTTAAAGAAATTCTGATGGAAACTAAATCCCATAGTACATATTCAGTGTTCCATACGGTATCCTTTTGGGGTACATCGTCAGCGCCCGTGGCATTGAGCCAAACCTTGAAAAGGTATCAGCAGTCACCGACATGAAGCATCCGACCTGCATCAAAGACGTCCAAAGCTAATAGGGTGTATGGCGGCTTTAAGCCGTTTCATATCATGTCTAGGCGAAAAAGGTCTTCCCTTCTTCAAGCTACTCAAAACTAATGAACGTTTCACCTGGGCGGTTGAGGTCGGCCAAGCTTTCGCTGAGCTCAAGCTCTTCCTCACATCACCTCCGATTATGACAGCGTCGCAACCCAATGAAACCCTATTGATCTACATCACGGCAACTTCTTGGGTTGTCAGCACGGCTATTGTCATCGAGCGTGAGGAGGCTGAACGTGCGTACAAGGTTCAACGCCTAATTTATTTAATTAGTGATGTCTTGAACGAGTCTAAGACTCGGTATCCACAAGTCTAGAAGCTGTTGTACACAGTCCTGATTACATCCCAAAAGCTCTGTTGTTATTTCGAGACATACATGATAGCTGTTGTTACCGAGTTCTCGCTCAGCGATATTCTTCGTAACAAGGAAGCTAATGGCCGTATCATCAAGTGGGCGGTAGAGCTCGACATGTACTCCATCGATTTTAGGAGCCAACAAACTATAAAGTCACAAGTGCTCACACATTTCATTGTCGAGTGGACCAAGATGCAAGAGCCTATCCTGGCTAGTTGTCCCGAGCACTGGACGATGTACTGAGTACTCAACATCGATGGTCCTAGGGCAGGCATATTATTTGTTACTCCATCCAAGGATGAGCTCTGCTACGTCCTCCGGATCCACTTCTTGGCCTCCAACAACGCCGCTGAGTATGAGGCGACACTTCACGGTCTTCGCATTACTGTTGAGCTTGGTGTTAAACGCCTAATGGTTTACGGCGACTCCACATTGGTCATCAACTAGGTCAACAAGGATGTCCTTCGGACTTTAAAATGCTAGTGCAACCTATCAGAGGGCTATATTGCGTAGCTTTGCTGAGCAGATAGGGCACAACGTTGAGGCCTATATCAACGATGTAGTGGTCAAGTCTAAGACTACCGATGGCCTCATCACCGACCTCGAGGAAACATTCACCAACTTAAAGAAATTCCGATGAAAACTAAATCCCACTAAGTAAATATTGTTTACACTGAAATTTGGTTCAGGATAACACAACCCTGAAGTCAGCCGAAATATTCAACCAAATCGGCTAACCGGATTACCCATGAGATGGCGTCATCACCTCAAGAGGATGGGCCCAATCAACAGATACTGGAGAAAGAAAACATGTCAGACTTCATGGAAGGGAAAGGTTGAGGTCCAAGTTATCTTAAAATTAGGATTGTTTTATTTTCTTTTCCAAGTTTTGTGATCGGTCTTGTTCAACCAGGACTCGTAGTCAAGCCTCGGGTATAAATTTTAAACCCCGGCTATTGTAATAGACATCTCTCATCGATCAACCAAAATAAGTACCTTTACTTTTTGGCTCAGGCCACCCCTTAGGAGTAGGAGTAGAGTAGATTTTGACAACTTCTTTAGGCAAGCAGGGCTGCATTGGATGATCTGACCTCCGGCTTGTTTGTGATTATCCATCATGACTTATATTGTTACTTGCAAGGCTGCAACAGACGACTGATCTCTTGTGAGTCACGGTATAAGTTAGTTATCGATCTATATTGTTATTTGTAAGGCTGCAATAGATGACTGATCTCTTATAAATCATGGTATAGATTAGTTATCGATTTATATCAAATTTTACAAGGCTGCAACAGACGACTGATCTCTTGTAAATGTTGGTATTAATCAAAGTTATCGATATTGTGTTAAATAATTTACTGTTTAATACAATATCACCAATTGCCCGATCTAGATTGAGATTCGTTGGTCTGATCTATTTTGATCTATCGTCTGCTAATTACTATCATAGTTGAATTTGATTCTTGATGTTAGATCCTATTTGATGACTAATCTATCTCAATCTTGATCGTACATGGTGGGTGTTTGAAGTCATGTTCTATTAAGAGAAAGACTCATTGACCGCCAGTATCCGGTATGACTCCGCTATCAATGCTGCATCAACCAACTTGACTTGTTAATAGCGTGTCAGATTGGACATTGTTAGTTAATAGATCTGTCTATTAAGAAGAGCATGGCGTTAGCCACCCGCTATGTCTCCATCGGCTATTTAGCCGATGGCCTGAGCTTCCACACGCATAACATGCTTTCATGATTCCTTTGCGATATAAGTAGATCTATCGACCACTGGTCTTTGATCTAGGGTTCTACTATCAATGCTGCATTAGACGACTTGACCTATTGCCGGTACAATAGATTGAGTCTAGTTGTTTGTATCCAATGGATGAGTGATCGTATGCCATACGACACGATCACTGGAATCGGCTATTTTAGCCGATAGCCCGCTTTGTTGAGGATGTACTGGCTACTTATATGCTTTTACTTGTTTTTGTCCTGGTTAAACGCTAGTATGTCTCTCACATGTATGCTTATACGTCTACCCTTACATCTTTCGCATCTTTTCTTGATCATCGGCTAACTTAGATTCATGCAACCAAGTGAATCATAATTGCCGATACGCTTGTTTGTTTACATTATATCATGAACATGCTGGATATCGACTCTCTAGTCAATAGTATTATCGTGCTGGCCACTTGGCCGTATATTTGGAACTATCTAGACAAACACCGACATGTTCTACCTTAAATTACTGATCAATTTTCCCTCCTTGTCAATTGCAGGGTCAAATTGACTAGCACACCCTCGGTCACGACCATCTGGTCCAGTGTTCACCTTAAGCTCAGAGAGAGCTCGAGATCTGCTCCACGTGGTTTCTCCCGGCTTGCTTGGGTCGACAGCTCCCTATAGCTTTTAGCCTTTGACACAGATTGACACGCCCTTTGGGACCACAATTGTCGACATGGATAATCAGACGATCCTTAAGGTCAACCTTGAAGACCTACCGATGACTAGAAGGCGCTCATTGAGCAAGCGATAGAGGAATTCAAAGAAAAATGCCTACTGTCTTATAGTAGGATTCCCAATTCAGTCATCCAGAAGGCTCCCCTACCAAGCGTTGTCCTCCTACATGGTCAAAGTGAAGATGTTGAAGCAAGGTCTACTGCTCATTTGGTCCACAAGACTATTCATGAAGCCTTTACAAACCACAATAAGGTGTTGGCCAACCCGATTGGTAATGTTTTGAAAGAAATCTTCTTTGGAGCGCCAGTTGATCAAGTTGGGCTAGCATACTTCAATAGCTTTAATCCTTTGGCTATGGGAAATAACATACTTGGTTCTAGTCAGCAGCTGAATGGTGGGCAGTTCCAACAACCACCAATACAACAACTTCTAGGAGGACAAGGCCAAGATCAAGCCCTACCAACAACAGGGGCAAGCTCAGATGATAGGGGGTAGCCACCAGCACAACAACCACCAAGTGCCTCTATCACATAGACAAATCAACAGCCTACTGGACAAAATCAAGTTTATTCAGTCCAACAGCCAACCTCCCCAGCTACTCAGCAGGTTGTGCAACGTTCGACTTAGGGAAGATTTAGTACTTCCTATCAAACGCTTTAGTCAGCCCTAAAATTGCTCCATCGGTGCAGAGGATCATCAAGAATGTTGATCCCAACTACTTCAATAGTCGGTTGTAAGGATATGTGACTCATAATGCTTAGATCGACTATCTAGAGGGATGCCACCTGGTTTCTGATGCTAGTACATATGAGCTTATGCCGCATCCTAGGTATCAAAACACTTACAGTTATAATGCATAGCAACTCTAGCAGCCTTCGACTCAGAATCAACAAGTCCAAGTACAAGGATGTCAAGCTTAGACTAAAGGGCAGCCAAGACAAGAAGTTGCCGACATGGATGTTGAAGAGTTTGTCAACCAGATAACTACTATGATGTAGAGCCATTTCTGTCTAAAGCCTAAAGGATAGGTTGGCTCTTACTAGTGCCCATATCTGGCCTACTATGATATTATGCAACTCCCACCATGCTATAGAGTCCTAGATTTCTCCAAATTTATCGGGGTAGATGAGATGACAACCATGGAGCATATTAGCTACTATTTCGTTCAACTTGGAGAGGCATCTGTTGAGGAGGCAGATAAGGTTAGATTCTTCCCCTTGTCCCTATCTGGACCGACCTTTAGTTGGTTTTCATCGCTAGAACCAAACTCCATCACTAGGTGGGTCGATCTAGAGAACAAGTTCCATGAATATTTCTATAGTGGGACGGGTGAGAAGAAGATTACAAACTTGATGATCATGAGGCAGAAGAACAATGAGGTAGGCTTTGAGTTTGTCCAAAGATTCAGAGAAGTAAGGAGCCTTGCTACTCATTGAATCTGTCTGATGGCCAATTGGCTAAATTGGCCCTTCAAGGGATGTCTCCATTAATTAGGGAGAAATTTGATGGCCGAGAGTTTGAAAGCTTGACCCATTTAGTTCAGAGAGTGTCTGCCTTTAAGAGCCAGCATCAGGCCCTATGCAAAGAGAAGTATTTGAAGGGTACTGCTGCTATGATTGATCCCTATGATGCAGACTCTGATGGAGATGATCTAGAAGTCATGATCGCTGAATGGACATGGGGCATGGCTCCTGTATCTTGTCCATAGGTGAAGGAGTTAGAAAACACCTACAACTTCGATGTTAAGAAAGCCGACAGGATCTTTGACTTGCTACTAGAGAAGAAGCAGTTGAGATTACCTGCAAACCATGTGATCCCTTTGGCTAAAGAATTAAAAGGGAAGAAGTACTATAAGTTCCACAATGCTACTAACCATAGTACCAATGAGTGCAGAATCTTCCACTACCACATTCAGAAGGCCATCAAGCAAGGGAAGATCAAGTTTGAGCTAGCTAAGAAACCAATGATGGACATAGATAAGCATCCTTTCCTAGGGGTACACATGGTAGAGTTCTAGTTGGATAAAGGGAAGACGAAGGTCTTGATGTCGGCTAAGCCCAAGGAAGATGGGTCGGTTGACCCCAAGGTTCAAATATCGGCTAATGAGTATGAAGAAGCCAAGAAGCAATGCGATCAGCAAAAGAGTTGATATGACCAAGATGAAACATCCAGAACTGGTGCTTTGAGTCCTCATGTAACTTCTAGGATCTTGTTGAACAAGTGACAACGCTAGAATCAAAAGGATTATTAGCACTGGCTCAAAGAAGAACATGAGCGTCGATGCGAAGAAGAAAGGTATGAAAGGGAACAAGCAGAGTTACATTGGAATTGTCTTTTCTTCTAACACTACTGGAACAAAGGTTTGAAATGGCCTACAAGACATAACTGCCCAGAGTGCAATAATCAATATTCAGAGTTTAGGTAGTCTCAAGCCAACCGCTGGTCCATCCATGAATGCTTGAGTTTTTAATCTAACAACATGGATCGGCGCATAAAAAATGAAGGAGTTCATGATCAGCTAGGCAAGCGTATGTATGATCAGAATTGGGCCGGTTGTGATGAAGAGAAAGAGTATGTTTGGTAAGAGGGCCAATGGTGTTCAGAAGGTCTGACAAGGAGCCAGAAAAGAATAGTTCAGCTCCTGAGGAATAGAGAATTAGAAGCTCAGAAGTATAGAAGACCTTGGACATGGTGCATCAAACAAATAGCCAACAAGGGCAAACCATCGGCTAATATTGATATGGTCTACATCCTGCCTGTAGAATTCAGAGCTTTCTCCAAGTATGAACAAGAAGAATCTGATAGAGAGGAGTATGATGGAGAAGAATTGGGAGAAGCGATAGCTCAGCTGTCCCTCCAGTCCCAACAAGCTATATTTGACAAGCCATCTCAGCATCGACACTCGAAGGCTTTATACATGAAAGGATTTGTTGATGGGAAGCCGATGACCAAGATGTTAGCCGATGGAGGTGCAGCAATCAATCTCATGCCCTATACTACCTTCTACAAGCTTGGGAAAGTCCTAGAAGATTTGCTCGAAATGAATATGATGTTAAGGGACTTTGGAGGCAATGCATCTAAGACCCAGGGGCAGTTAACGTCGAATTGACGATTGGAAGTAAGACCCTACCTACTATTTTTTTTGTCATCGATGGTAAAGAAACATATAGTCTACTCTTGGGTCATGACTAGATCCACGCTAATTGTTCCATCCCTTCAACAATGCACCAATGCCTTATCCAATGGCAAGGAGACAACATCAAAGTGGTCCAAGCTGACAAGTCGGTAAGTGTGGCGACTGCTGATCCAACATATTGGGAATTCAAAGATTGTGAATGCTTCTCTGGTAGACTCTAGAAAGGAGGCATCATCAAGATCAACGGTGAACATCAAAAGCCGATACAAGAAATCGGCTCTGAGAGTTTATTTTAATGACTCCTTTAGTTGGTGGTTATGGAACAGCTAAAAATTGCTCTTATAAGTTGGTTCATCAGAATATAGCCGTTCTATTTCAAGGAGTCAGATTTGGATTTAATTGCACAACACTTCGAAAGAGCTTGATGGCTGATGATTTTTAGGGGTTCATAAAGGATTTAGTACTTTAATCATCATCGGCTATTTTCAAAAAACGTAGCCCGTTATGGAATTTTGATCCTGGTGATTAAGGTTATTATTCAAGTTTGATCGAATTTAGATCGTCACCAATATTAATAGCCAGTACTAATAGAGTATCGCCTTTAGAACAAAAATAAAGAATCTTAAACTCAGCCTACAAGGCAAAATCCGGTGCGGCATGCATCACCTATAGTGCATAATAAAAAGAAGAAAAATACAAGTCAGATGAAGAAGTGGGCTCTGAGGTTTACAAAGGCGGTCCTGATGTTTGGTGAAAGTTTCATCAATCAAATATTTATAATAAAGACATCATAGGCTAGAGATATAAAGAAGGTGGAGATTACAAGTTTAGTGCCACATGGACTGCATTTAGAGCATCCAAACGGACGACATCGACTTCTGCAATTATCTGGTTGTCTTCGTCAGCTGACCCAAGGATGGTTTTATCTTTCTGACTTTTGATCGCCATGATCATTGTACTTGGTAGTCATCTCCTTTTTCTTCTTCTCTACCATCTTGGGGAGTTGGGCTGAGTTGGCTTCCTCAAGTTGAATTAAAGAGTTGATCTCTTCTAGCTTCATCAACAGCTGCTCCCATTCAATCTTCAAATAATTGATTTTCTCTTGGGACTCAGAAAAAGCATTCTTTGATCCATCGATTATTTCCTTCCATCGGAGCATCTCCTGTTTAGTTGATTCCTCTCGGACAACCAAGGTGCTCTGAACTTCACGATCAGCTAGTTTTTTCTTGGTTTGAATCACTTTAGGAGCTTGACCCTCAATAAAGGCGACATGAGTTAGAACAGCAAGAAGGTCTTCATTCAATTCTCCTTTAATGGCCAAAAAGACATCCAGAAGCGGCCTCGCATTGCAGACCAGATCCGCTATATCTCTTTCCAAGTAAGGAAGCATCAATTGTAGCCGATCCTTGGTTGTAGTCGACAAGAAATGTCTTCTTGTGTAGTATCAGGAGCAAAACAACTTATTTCCCCCTCTTCAATATAATCTTTGTTGTCAAAGGGGAAGACATTTAGAGAAGATGAGCCTAGCACCTGCAAAGAGATAGTTAGGTTTGAGAGCAACAAAACACCTAATTCCTAGACCACTATAAAGTGACTCGTACCTCTTTTGCTAGAGATGGAGGAAAGGCTGACAATGTGCCCATGTCTTCAGTGGGTGCTTCAGTCGGCTTCTTAGAACTTGCCTAGGAGAAGGGTTAGCTTAAATACAAACTGAGAATTTGAACACAAAGATGTGGCATGTCGAAATTTACCATCAATGGGTTGAGAATGTAGAGCATCTTTGGGCTCCCTATCACCAGCCGACTGATGAGATTCTTGATCAATGGTCACGTTGGGGGTCAACCTTGACTCAAGATTCACATCTGAATAAGAGGAAAGGGCTTAGAGTCAAGAAAATTGAGAGTAAAGTTGAGAAGGTGATTTCAGAGGCTTACCATTAACTTCTTGGCGGCCATCATGGGTCCCCTCGCCAAAGGAATTAATGGTGCTCACATTAGCATCCCCGGCGTCATCCCCCTCCTTATCTCCAATCAGCTAAAAGGCAGGTGATCAACTAAATTGATGAGCAAAGGTTGAAAGATAGCGGATAATTCTTTTACCTAGGTAGTCGATGTCCTCGAGGAATTCTGTTCATGATCTAGACCTTCAAATAGAATCTATAGGAAGGTTACTCAAGATTATACAGAACCAGCACAATCAAAAGATGGTTCCTGTGAGATACCTCTGTCCCTCCCTTTGACAAAGTGTTCAGGATCTGCTCCTCAGCTTTGTCACCAGCGTCCAATCAAGGGTAGGCCTAAAAAGAGATTTGATCAGTTCTGAAAGGCTTGAAAATCATTAAGTAGAAAAGAAGATTACTCCGATGATGGCATCGGCAAAGGATGATAGGCGCTTCTCATTGGCTATCGTCTCAATGGCTGCTGATGGGCCACTCGTCCCCATCATCCTAGAAACTTGAATTGATATGGTCATGAGCTAGCAGAATAAGGATGATTGGGACCGATAAATTCGGCAATCTATGCTACGGATGGGCTAGGATGCTCAGTTGGGGAGCCAATGAAGACCCTAGATTTCTACGTGAGCGCTTTCATGTCATGACCTTGGCAGAGTGACCCTATGGAGCACCATGCTTTTGTGCCTTGGTGGGCTGCGCTGTCACAAGGCCATCTTGTGTTTTCAAGATGGTCTTCGAAGTAGGTGCTCAGCATCCCATTCTTGGGTTTGGACACCAGGCGGCATATTTAATTGGCCGACCGCTCCTGCTGATCATGGGGGGAGTAGGGTCCAAGTCCTACAAATAAAATGGTGATGAGCATCATGTTGACCATGAGGAAAAGAGTTATGAGTAGATATTTACCTCGGTCTCAAATTGAAAGCTAGGGTCTAATGACTGGTAGAAAGGTGCGACTGAATTACAAAATAGGTGTTGAGCCCATTCCTACCACCAGGCATTGAATAAATTCGAGGAGAAGGGGCCACATTTCCACCCCTCAGCATCAATTTGGGGCATGGCATCTTTGAATTGCCTGATTCTCAAGAATTCTGATAAGTTATTCGACAGCTTCCCTTGGCTTCAGCTTATCTGTAAAGAACAACCCGAGAGGAAGCTGCCCAAAGTTGAGTTGACGAGCAGCAATTGAGGGGTTGTAGAACTCATAAGATGGTGGTTTTCTCGACCATGCCTGAACTCCATAGGAAACAACCCCGGTTTGACTATGCGTTGGAAGATTCTAGTTGACATCTGAACAGGAGTTTTCAAACCTAAAAGAGAATGGAAGCTTGAATTTGGCTATCTATGGGTATACAAACCAAGTCATGATTTCATCAGATTGAAGAATTGGCCAGTGCTCCAATTAATTGAAATAGCTGATGTGGCTTCTCCAAAGGACTGACATCGGCAAAATTTGTCCTATTCATCCAAATTCTTCTCTTGAGCTTCTGAATAATTCAGAGAGGGGAAACTCAGAGTTCTAAGGTCATTGATTGCAACCTTCTGCATGTGCAAATTCATCCACAACTGTAATATCCACCATGGTCCATTAATCATGGCAATTGGCTCATTCATCATGAATTTTGTGGACACTTGGTGCATTAGGTGGTACAAAGATCCAAGCAAGCATTTGCCTAGAGGGAGTCGATGCCATGAGATAGTCGTTCTGCTAGGTACTAGTAATTGGAAGTTGGACTACATGAAGACCCACAAAATAGATACTTCTCCAACCACATGTTCAAGAAGGCTATGTGTTCCTTAGGGTTGGCTTTCCTGTTTTGAGTCTGCTTATGCCCCCACCCTCTAGATCTAACACTCTGAACATTATGCTCTGGCTTCCCAATAAGATCATAGGGTTAGAGGCTGTAACAACCTAGGTGTTAGTCATGAGTTAAGCAGCAAATTTGGACATAAGTAGGGTATGTCAAGCAATGACCATGATCTCTAGTTCATAATTTTGAAGTGATGATGAAGGTGTTGAGGTCAAATCTATAAAACTGAGTCCCAACTTGAACTTGGACAACACACCTTTGCTTACATGTGGAGCCTTGTTAAGATTAGGCATGAGTAATGTTAAACATGCTTATTTCATGTACATTACATCAACATGCATCCATAGTGAACTTTGGAGAAGTTTCATGAAGTTTGGAATCAAGAAGTCACATGGAATGATGAATTATGTCCTTGCTTGAATTGCTTTATTAAGTGAACAATAACATGGGATGTCAACCAAACCACGCAACCTTGCTCAAACAACTCCCAATTTGTTCTACAACAAAAGTCATGAAGGGTTCATGTTGATCAAGTGCCAAGAAAATGTCTCAATCAGTCTAAAACTCTAATTTAGGGTTTATCATGATGCTGCTTTGACCAAGATGAAACTATGATTTCAGGACTAGATATGAAGTTTGACCTTTAGAAGTTGAAGTTATGCATAGCAAACTTTGTTTTTGGACCCAGCCCTAAATCAACCTGGAAGCAGGTCGAATAGAGGTTCAAAGTTTGAATCTGCTGCTGTTTTGTCAGGCTCAAAATATTTCTAGTCCTCAATTAACAGCATGGTTGCACCAAGTTTGTGACATTTTATCTTACATATTTGTATGGTAACTCAATTTGATTACTTGATACAAGTTGAAGTGCTATCTATGGAGATAACAACAAAACAAGTCTCATCAAGTTTGGATCATGTTTGGACCTCCAAAAATAATTTCAAAAACAGCAATGGCTAACTGTTTCTAGGAGTTAACTGAATTACGATTTCTGTTTTGAGTACTCCACTTTGGAGCTTCACATCTTGCAAACCAGGTTGAACTAGCCCAAGATCCTTTAAGCAAAGTTATTAACCTCGTGTAGCTCTACATCCTTGGCTTGTTGGTTTGATCTTTCACTATTTGGTTTGGGATAAAAAGGAAGGAGAAGCACCTTCAGGAGTAGGTCAAGGCTGACCGGTCTTAGGTGTCGCGTGCCGTGTGGCCCTTTAGTGCGCTCGCTGCTCGCCACCTCACACTGGTGTTCGAGAAAATAGAGGCCTAAGCGCTCGCCCTCGGCCTCTCTCGCTCACTCACTCTCCATCTTGCTCTCTGTCTCGCTATGTCAAGCGCTCGCCATAGATGGTAGCAGAACACGTTGTTGCTGCTTGCTCCTGCCATAGCATCACTGCTCACCCCAAGCCAAGTGCCACCATCGCATCTACGTCGATCTCCTCTATCACAGGCGCTGCTCGCAGTCCTCAGCTGCCACCGTCGCCACCATTTTTCACCCACCGTCTCTGGACCCCGCAGCATGGAGCCACCGCTGCTCATGGCCCGGCCACGTCAGGCCACCTCAGTCTAAGCTACGCCCCTCCATGGGTGCGCATGGGCCCCATCTTGGCCTAGCACCACCTCCCACCGTCGGCAAGGGCCTATGCCGACAGGAATCGACTCCATCATCGTCCTCTGCTCTGTGGAAGAAGAAGGGTATAAATGTAGATAGAAACTCTTTGCAGGGTTCCTGATGTAAAACACCTAGAGACAAAGTATTTACATTGTGGGCTTAGATGATGTGTGAGATTTGTAGGATTCCCAATGCAAATGTGTTTTTCTTTATCCTTTTCTTTTATATGTTTTCGGCTAAAACTTTGGAAATTGGTAGTAAATTGTAGAAAAATCATAAAATAGTAAATGAACTTGTGAGTATATCTATGTAGTAGTTCCATAATATCATATGTTTTACTAGAAAGTTTTTACTACACATATTTATCTTTGTAAATTAGGGTTTTCTAGTTATAAATTCATATCTATAGTTGTGGTACTTGAAATGAGGTGAAATTTTGATGGTAGGCTACTAATGTTATATGTGTGTCGTGGTAAAAATTTCAGGTTTATTGGTGCATGTGTGACTAAGTTATTGATTTAACTTGTTTAGTGCTTGATAAATGGTTTTAAATAAGTTATAATTTTTATGAAGGTGTAAAAATGGGAAATATTGTTCCTCTACCTTTGTATGATGTTGTGCTACCATAATAACATATAATATGGCCATGCGTTTACAGTAAATGTTGCATTTCATATTTATCTTGTTCTTACATGTTTATTAATAATTAAGATTTGTCTTTTTTATAGTAATTAAATTACTAAACCTGAGCATATAATTTTTAATAGTAGTCATGTCTTGTCATCATATGTCATCCATAAAAATCTCAGCTGCAAACGAGATGTTTGCCACATCACCTTTAATTAATATATATGTTTTATTATATAATTGGATAATGAAAGGTTGCTAGTAGATGCATGCAATTAAGTCATGTTATGCTTTTAATAGTTGTTGTTGAGTGGTATATATGATGCTTAGTTATGATAAGTAGTGGTTAAGCTTTGATTATAACTCATATGTATGGTCTCATGTTAATATAACAACTAATGATTATGTTGCTTACACAAGTTCTTCATCCTTGCTTTAATTCTTGCTTAAAGTGTTTAGGGTGTTTCATGTTACCTAGAACCAATGCTAATTAACTATGTTCATAGTAGTTGTGAGCTATGTGTTTAACTTATGCATATGTTACCTTGTTAAAGAACTAAACGAAGAACCTTGTCGCATATGTGCTGAAATGGCAGCATGTGCAGTTTCTGTTAAGTGGGTGTTTCCATGATACAAATGAAATTTTCTATGAATGTGGTCAATACAAAAGTTGTAGATAACTTCCTTATCTTGCTTGTCCTAAAATGTAATGATTTTAGGCCTGATGGTTTAGGAGTTATAGATTTTGGAAGTTTACTATTAGGTCTTGCATGTCCTCTGAATAGATCTGAATGATTGTATTGTTTGGCTTATTTAAACATGGAATCATGTATTGTTGATAATATAAGAGTTGTAGTGATTTTATTAAGCTTTCCAAAATGTCTAAGAACACCCTTTTTGGTGGTTTAGAACTCAAGTTATAGCTGTTCAAAATCTGGACAAAGATGTCTTTATTGGGCTGGCTAACCTTGTTAGCTATAGAATCATCTTAATATGATAATAATAAAGTTATAGATAACTTAATAATATTTCCATAAATTTAAAAATCATGTTTGTTGGATGACTAGAACTCTAGTTATGCATTTCTGAAGTTCATGTCAGTTTTCTGTCCTAGTTTGTGCAGATCTGCTTGTTAGTGTTTCTCAACCTTGTTAACCTTGGAATTGGCTCTAGGTGTAAATAACAAAGTTATAGACAATTTCCTAAGCATTCTAGAAAGTCTAGGACCACCTTTGTTTGATGCCTATAACTCTAGTTATGATTGAAACAAGTGCCTTTTGTGTTGCTATCCAAATTCTATGCATGTACTAAGTTGATTGACTTAGCTTGCTCTTATTTTGGCTAAACATGTTAGTTAGTTCTTGATTGATAAATGCTTGATGTAACTAAACTTAAGTTGACTATCATGCCATACTTGTCCTATGTTAGACTTGATGTAAATAACTTGCTCTCTAGGTGCTCATGTCATGTGCTGTAGCCTTGTGCTTGTTTTAACTGCTTTTACATGATGCCTGTCATGTTACCATTCTTCGCATTCATGCACTTGCATCTTGCATCTCATTTAGGTACGCTAGATGAACCACACGGGGAACCGAAGGACATGATGTTGGAGCCGAACCCAAAGATGGTGTTTGGTGGACCTATACTGAAGATGGAAGGACCCCTAGAGTGCATGCCTAGACTGGAGATGTTCCCCAAGACAGTGCAAGCTACCTAAAATGACTTTGTGTTGGATCCCAGGCAAGCCCCAGAGCATTCTAAGCCTCCTACCCTCTATTTTTACAAATGCACATAAGTATAACTTTTGTATACTGCATTAGGTGATAGGAGTTGAATGAAACCGTTGGTGCATAATTCCTACCTTGTCCACTATATATAAATACCTGAACCCTTATTAGTATGAGTAGGACATTCTATGCTTAGCCATACTTAGACCTGTAGAAGTGGGTGATTTCCTGTCACCTGCAATATAGGTGGATACCTGGTCATGGTTGGATATATTTGCTATCATGGAAAATAACCATGTGATAATGAATAAATGGGGACCAGACGAGATCTGGTGATTGAGAGGTAGCAGGACATGGAGGTCTTGTGTGCATGTTTTATCCTATCTGTGTTGGTTAAGGACTGCATTGTTATGGGCCCTTCTGTCATTTTGAACGTAGCCTCTCACTTAGCAATCCGAATAACTCGTTCCGACCGTGAAGTCGAGTAGCTCAACTCAGGCCGGGCCCCATTCTATAAGAGTGCACATAGTGGAGGTAGTAAGGATGTGTAGGGAGCCAAACATGAGGCTAAGGGCAGGCTGGGCCTAATCGACCTTGTAGCTGGTTGTCCCTGATTGTGTGGAGCTGATTGAACCCATGACATGTGTACATGAGTTGTACCAAAGGTGACCTAAGACTACCTTGGCGCAAGTATGACTAGGTTTGTGTTAGGAATACTGCCTAACTGGTTGCAATCGATTCGAATCGCCATCTCTCCCGCATAGTGAGAAACTTGACTGCCCCCTCATCATAGTAACACTGGATGGAACATGATGGTTATGATAATTATATGATAATCGGATATGGTTACTATTATGATGCTTATTAATCAAGTGATTGCTCAAGAATAGGTGCAAAATTAGCCATACTAAGCTTCCCTAAACTTGATGCTAAAATATTGACTAAAATATTGAAAGTAAGGACTTATGATAGTTATGCTCTTTTTGCAAAGTTATGCTATCCAGCCAGCTCCACTAAATATGCCTTGCATATCCTTGAGAGTCTTTTTATTTCTCTCCTGTTAGGTAAGTCTAGCTGAGTACATTCGAGTACTCAGGGTTTATCCCACCATGTTGGAGGTGAAGTTCTTGGCCTGCTGAAGATAGTGGCTAACTATCGGTGGGCTCGATGACTCTATATTTATTTCTTGTCTATATGCTATTGTTGGAGGACGTTACTTATGCTAATAGTGTATTTGAAACATATGTTATTGTAATCATTTTAAAGCTATGTTGGTATAGCCACCGTATTTGTAAACTTGGCAACATATTATTATTTGTGAACTCAATTGTAATATTATTCCACTGTAACTCCGTGTATGTGATGTGTATTTGCTTAATCGTGTGATCTTGGTTATGATGTTGATTTACCGAGGTCCTTCGTGACACTCAGCGGACTACCAGGTTTATATAAGTGCAAGTGTGTGTGTGCCAACATGTTAAGCAGGGTAGCCATGCTTGAGCTTGTGTAAATTGGGCGGTTCTGTCACAAGGGGGTCCCTATGATTCTGAGACCAGTCAGCATGTGGATACTAGCCAGAGTGACTATCATTGGCCCATGTCCAAATATGAAGGCGTTGAAGGCATTGGACCAAAAGTATGAAACTAATTTCAGCATAGGTTCATTCTTCTTTATGTTTGATAAAGAGAGGGCTATGCACTGGTTAAGATCATAAGTCACCCAACTAGTTTGATGGGTCTTAGCTACTCTAAGGTACCAATCCCTCCACCCATCCAAGGGAACCGACCAATCCCTAAAAGTTTTGTTCCATGCTAAGGGACTCATGGTGGATTGCTTAAACGGAAGCCTATCTATTTCTAAATTGATGAGCTCAGTCAAATCTAGATCGCCCATCGGACCTAGAAGATACGTGTTCTCAATGTTGGTAGGGATCAGGATTTCATTTTGGAGATCCTAAAATCAAGAAGAGCAGATCTATAAGCTAAGGATTGGGCAAGAAGAGCAACTGATTGAAAAATCTTCAGATCATACCTCTTAGACAAAGTCGACAGTCGCCATTAAGCATTGGGCGGTAGATCTAGATCTTCGAGCAAGTGTTAGTGTTGCACCGCCAAATTGAGCTACCACCCCAAGGTTCCACGAAGAATAAGTATGGTGTTTGGGCAAGGTTGAGGCTTTGGATTCGCTAGGGTTTGGCACTCAGGAGGGTTGCGACGACTGATAAGCAGAGCAAAAAGGAGGAATGTAGCCAGAAAGTCTGAGCAAAGAAGACAGGGCAATTTTGGGAATATAATGAAAATCCTTGCCCAGAGTCAGAAACCAAGGCAGAGGTTTTGGTGTGAATGCATAGTACGTGCAATGGTCATAGGGATAATTTTGGAAGAAAATCATTTTATCCCTAAATTGGGGGCATCTGTTGACACTGAAATTTGGTTTGGGATAACACAACCCTGAAGACAGCCGAAATATTCAACCAAATTAGCTAACCGGATTACCCATGAGATGGCATCATAACCTTAAGAGGATGGGCCCAACCAATAGAGACTAGAGAAAGAAAACACATTGGACTTCATGGAAGGGAAAGGTTGAGGTCCAAGTTATCTTAAAATTAGGATTGTTTTGTTTTCTTTTCCAAGTTTTGTGATTGGTCTTGTTCGACCAGGACTCATAGTCAAGCCTCGGGTATAAATATTGAACCTCGGCTATTGTAATAGACATCTCTCATTGATCAACCAAAACAAGTACCTTTACTTTTTGGCTCAGGCCACCCCTTAGGAGTAGGAATAGAGTAGATTTCAACGAGTTCTTTGGGCAAGTAGGGCTGCATCGGATGACCTGACCTCTGGCTTGTTTGTGAGTATCCATCATGACTTATATTGTTACTTGCAAGGCTACAACAGATGATGGATCTCTTGCGAGTCACGGTATTAGTTATCGATCTATATCGTTATTTGTAAGGCTGCTGTTTACACCAAAATTTGGGAAGGAGAATGCGGGAACTCAAAACTTCTAGGATTGTGTCATCAAGGAATTGATTATGTAAGGATTGATATCAGCTAATTCAGATGTGGTACTGTGCTCTGCTCTTTTTGGATGACATCAGCAATTAACAATGGACTACTTATGGATGGTGTTGGGGAAAAATATGTCAGACTCTACAAAAAGGAAAAGATTAGGGTCCAAGTTATCCTAAGTTAGGAATGTTTTCTTTTATTCCAAGAATTGTAATGAGTCATATTTGAGTAGGATTCATGTTTAGGTTTTGGGTATAAATATTAGACCCCGGCTATTGTAAAAGGAACCCAATCAATCAATACAATTACTTTTCTGGCTTCACGCCAACCCTTAGGAGTAGGAGTACTATAGATCTCGATGAGTTCTTCAACAAGCAGGGCTGCATTGACCGATCAACCTCTGGCTTGTCTGTGAGTACCGTCATGACTTGTATCATACTTGTAAAGCTGCATCAGCCAATTGATCTTTTACAAGTATAATATAAGTTAGTTATTGATCTATATCATCATTTGTAAGGCTGCATCAGCTGATTGATCTCTTACCAATCATAATATAGATCAAAGTTATCAATCTTGTGTTAAACAACTTGTTGTTTAATATAATATCACCAATTATTGAATCTGCTAAGATTAGTAAGATTTTCCTTACTATTTTTGGCTGATTCACCAGTTATTGAATCTGTTATGATTAGTGTTCCATTAATTGTAACAAATCACCTGATTGAGATAGAGATAGATCAGCATCATATCATCACAATTGGTTGTCTTCTAGTCTGGTCACGCTTTGAATCTTATGATTGATGACTTGATTATGCTAGATCGGCTATTTTATCTCTATTTCAATCAAACACAGTATGCATTCAAAGGCATGTTTCAATCCTAAATAAACTCACTAGTTAATGAGATCCAATCTAATGACACTACCATAGCTATATCGATCTGGTCAAATCTCACTGGTAAGACTTTGGGTTAGAGATTATCGATTAGTGGTTTTGTTCATGGTCGAGATATGTACTCTATTTATTTGCTATGCATGCATCGACTATTTTAGCTGATTCACCTGTGCTTTCACATACATGGCACACTTTCATGAGCCTGTCAATATATAGACGGTTTTATGGATTCTTTGGCTTTAGTTTGTTATCATTATCATAGCTATATCGATCTGGTCGAACCTCACTGTTGATGGTAACATATTAGATTAAGAGCATTTATAGATCCATTTGTACCAGATAGTTGATTTGTTCGCATGTTATATCCCTTCTCATTAAACTTATCAGCTCAATGCTTTACACTGGTTATATCCATCTAGCTGATGATGTTTCTTTATATTACTTATATCTAGGCGTATTGTACGTGTTATTATAAATCAATCATGACCCACAAGCATCAAAGTCCCTAAACAGTCGATTTCTTCTCGTATTGGCTATTTAGTCAACTCCCCTATTTGGCTGCTCCCGAAGCAGCATACTTGGAAATATCTGGGCAAAACTGGCATGTTTCACCCTAAATTACTGATAAAACTTTCTCTTCTTGTCAATTGCAGGTCAAATTGACTGGCACACCTTTGGGATTTTTAGGTTCGACTAGTCCTGTGTTGAAGCCAAGCAGATCTCTAGGTTGACTCCGCCCAGATCGTTCTGGCTTGCTACGTGTCAGGCGCATCACCACAGGTTTTTGCGCCAACACGCATTCTAGCATGCCCAATGGGACCCCACAATCGTCATGGTAGCTCACAACATTAGGGACATTCTTATGGTACCTTATGAAGACCTACCTGATGAGGATAAAGATGCCATTAGTAAAGTTATTGAAGAGTTTTAGAACAAGTGTTTGTTGTCCTATACCAAGACATGTGACAATAAAGTTGTTCAGAAATATACACTACCAAGAGTTCTGATACATGGGCAGTCAGATATAGATGAAGCTGATGATAGATGTTTCTTTGTAGATGCTGTCAACAAATCTGTTCATGATGCCATGGTGAACCATAATACAACTTTCTTAAACACATTCCACAATACCATGAAGGAGGTGTTTCATGGATATCCAATTGATCAGATTGGACCGGCTTATTACAAATTCCACATCTGTTAACTCAGGGGACTAATCAAGCCAGTAATAGCCATCAAGAAGTAGCACTAGCTGGCAATGATGATGCCTAGGTAGTTCAGAGCTCATCTGAGCAAGTTTAGGGTACTACTACTTATCAAATACAAAATAATCCTAGACCATTAGTGCAGTATGTGCAATGGCCGATGGGGCAAGTTCAAAATCAAATGGTCAATTTTGTTACATTAGGCCAAATACCACCGTCGGCTCAAAAAATAGCACCATTAGTTCAAAGGATTCGTAGAGACATAGATCCAAACATTTACAATCAGAGATTTCAAGAGCAAATCAGCAAAGGACCCAATAGGTAGAGATTCCACAAGGATATCATTATGGCACAGATTATAATACCCTTCATATGATTCCAAATCCAGGGTATTAGGGTACCCAAAATTTTAATCCACAGATGGGCCAGCAATTACAAAGAAATCCAAATTCAAATGCTGATGAGTTGTTGCTCAGAGTAACTAAAATGATGAAGAATCAGTTCGGTTTAAAACCAAAAGAGCAGACCTTTTCGTACAAGCATCCATATTTAGAGTGGTATGATTTGGTTGGTCTTCCTACAAATTATAGGCTTCTAGAATTTACTAAGTTCACTGGTCAAGATAGCACAAGTATAATAGAACATGTTAGTCATTATCTTACACAGTTGGGTGAAGCATCCATTGAAGAAGCTCACCGAGTTCGTTTCTTCTCTTTGTCCCTATCAGGACCAGCTTTCACTTGGTTTTCATCATTAGTAGTTAATTCTATTGCCAATTGGACTGACCTAGAGAAGAAGTTTCATACATATTTCTATACTAGGACAGGAGAAAAGAAAATCATAGATTTGACGACCATAAGGCAAAGAACTAATGAATTGGGTGCTGAGTTTCTTCAGAGGTTCTGAGAAACCTAAAATTTGTGCTTTTCATTGAATCTGACTGATGATCAGCTAGTTGCTTTGGCTGTTCAAGTAATGTTTCCAACATGGAGAGAAAAACTACTTGGGCAAGAGTTTGACAATTTAGGTCAGTTGGCTCAATGGTTGGCAGCACTTAATAGCTAATTCTAGAATATGTGCAGAGATACCCAATCTAGAAGAATGCAACAATTGCTGAAGCCTTATAATCCATATTTAGTTGATGATGATGGTGAGAATGGTGAAGAAGAGGAGATGCTATAGTCAAATGGAATTGGGGTAGGAAGACAGTGATGGTGCCGAATCCTTGGGGAAAAGGAGTTGAAGAAAGTTATGATTTTGATGTCACAAAATTAGACAAGCTTTTTGATTTCTTGCTTGAAAAAGGATAGATCAAATTGCTCATCAATCATGTTATGTTACCTCCTGATTAGTTGAAGAATAAGAAGTTCTATGAATTTCATAACGCTACTTCTCATTTTACTAATGAGTGCATAATTTTCTAGCAACATATACAAAGGGCTATTCAACAAGGGAAGCTTAAATTTGATACACCTCGGAAGATGAAAGTTGATGATAATCCTTTCCCAAGAGATCAGAATATGGTTGATGCTAAGTTTGTCAAAGGGAAGACTAAAGTCCTAACATCAACTAGAGCAAAAGAAACTGGAACAGTTGATCTATAGATGCAAATATCGGCTAATGAATATAGAGAAATTAAAAGGCATCGTGACCAACAGAAGAGCCGATATGAGCAGGGAGAGACATCAAGAAACGGGGCAATGAGGCCGTGTGTTACATCTCAAATTTTGTTGAATAAATGGCAATGGCAGAAAGAAAAGGATTATTAGCATTGGTTAGAAGAGAAAGAATACCAGCATCAACAAGAAGAGGAGAGGTATGAAAGAAAACAAGCTGAATCACATTGGAATAGTCCTTTCTTTAGACATTGTTGGAATGACGGTTTGAAATTACCTACTAGAAATAATTGCCTAGAGTGTAGTGAACAATATTGGCAGTTTAGGCAATCTCAAGCCAACCATCAGTCTATCCATGCTCGAATTGAGTATCATCATGATAATATGGATCGACGCTTAAAAAATAGAAGTGTTCATGATTGACTTGGGAAGCGAGTTGTTGATCAAAATTGGGCTGATTATGAAGAAGGTGATGAGGAAGAGTATGTTGGCAGAAACGGCAATGATGTCCAGGAGGTTTAAAAAGAAGTCAGAAAAGAAGGGTATAACGCCTATGGAGTAGAGAGCTAGAACAGGCTTAGAAATCTAGTAAACCTCAAGTATGGCATGCTAAACAAACAACCGATAAGGGTCAACCATTGGCTAATATTCAAATGACTCTTCTTTTGCCATCAGCGTATAGGCTCCATCAGATTAAGAAGTCTATTTAGATTTTGATGAATTGGAATATGAGGAGATAGTTGCCAAGTTGACAGTGATACAACAAGCTATATTTGATAAGCCAGTCAAGCATTGACACTTGAAGGCTTTATATGTGAAAGATTTTGTTGATGGGAAGCTGATGAGCAAAATATTGGTGGATGGAGGTGCTTCTGTTAATCTTATGCCTTATACTACCTTTCAAAAGCTTGATAAGGGACCAGGAGATTTGATTGAGACTGACATGATGCTTAAGGATTTTGGTGGTAATGCATCCAAGACCAGGGGGCAATAAACATTGAACTAACAATTGGAAGTAAGACTTTGCTCACTACATTCTTTGTCATTGATGGAAAGGGTTCATATAGTTTACTCCTTGGTCCTGAGTGGATTCATGCAAATTGTTGTGTACCATCAACTATGCATCGATGCTTGATTTAGTGGCATGGAGATGATGTTGAGCTGGTTCATGTTGATGATTCTGTGAGCATAGCAACAACTGACCCAATGTATTGGGAACTAGAAGATTTCAAGTGTTTTTCTGGCAAGCTATGGGAAGAAGGGTTCATTAAGACCAATGATGAAAGCCAACAGCCGATCCAAGCAGTTGGCTCTAAGAGTTTGTTTTAATGGATAATCCAATAGATGGTACAGATGGTAAATTAGGACATGGCTTTATGTCGGCCAATGAGTTAGAAGAGATAGATATTGGTCCTGGTGATAGGCCTAGACCAATGTATGTAAGTGCTAAGTTGGATCCTGAGTATAAGCAAGAGTTGATAGATTTATTAAAGGAATTTAAAGATTGTTTTGCTTTAGAATATTATGAGATGCCTAGTCTTGATCGATCAATTGTCGAACATCAGTTGCCAATCAAACCTGGATATCGATCATTTAAACAAGCTCTGAGGAGATTTAACCCAAATGTTCTTGATGATATAAAAAAGGAGACTAAAAGGTTACTAGAAGCAAAATTTATCTGACCATGCCGTTATGCAGAGTGGATATCGAGTGTTGTTCCTGTGTATAAGAAAAATGGAAAGTTAAGAGTTTGCATCAATTTTAGAGATTTGAACAAAGCTACACCCATGGATGGTTATCCGATGTGAAAAGCCGATATGTTGGTAGATGCAGCAGTCGGGCATAAGGTTATTAGTTGTATGGACAACAATGTAGGATATAATCAATTTTTTATGGCTGAGGAAGACATTGCAAAAATAGTTTTAGGTGCCCTGACGCAATCGACTTATTTGAATGGATTATAATGACCTTTGGTTTGAAGAATGTTGTTGCAACTTATCAGAGAGTGGTCAATGGAAAGCATCTAAAGAAATTTTACCGTGGCCATGATGAAATTCGACTGGTACAACACAAGATTTGATGAAAGAATTGAAGATTGCAGCCACTGTTTCATCTGAGCAGCCTGATTCAAATCGAAATTTGAATGAGAAGACCAACGCATTATTTTCATCTTCATCATAGGGTCGCCAGCTTCACTATAGTTCATACACTGGTGGGTTCTTCCTTCTTTGCCTTTGTATTCCTCATCAAAGTTGGAAGAGGGAAAACTCAAATCCTGGAGAATTGGCTTCACAATCTTGTGCATATACAAATTTAACCACATTTGTATTAACCACTAAGGGCTGCTGATGGTGTGCACTACTTCATTCTTCAGCAGCTGAGCAACCACCTAGTGCATTAAGTGGTAAGCTGATCCTAACAGATATTTTCCAAGAGGAATCTCAACACCTACTGCTAGATGCTCTGCTAAGAGTTTGTGATTGTAAGTCAGACCACAAGATGACCCGCAGAAGATGAATCTCTTTAACCACATGTTAAGAAAAGCCACATTTTCTCTTTCGCTAATAGTCAATTCATTCCCAATGTGGTTCCAGATATAGCTTGCCCATCCTATGTAGTCCGATGTTTTGGCCAGTTTCTTTGACCCAGCACCTAAGAGTTTGTATGGCTGCATTGATCCTATTACTCTAAGGCTAGTCAACATATAAACATCAGCCAAGGTGATAGTCATCGAACCATGACCAAAGATAAAAGCATTCAAGGTGTTGGACCAGAAGTAAGAAGCAACAATTAGGAGTGAATCATTTCTTTCCATCCCAGACAGTGAAAGTGCCAGGCATTGGCATAAATCGTAAACTTCCCAATCTCCGCCCTTTTTGTCTGACACTCTTCGAAACCAGTCTCTCCATTCCTTATGCATTTTGGGCCAATTCCTAAAGGGATTTTTGGTGTTCCAAGAAGATAGATCTACCAAGGACTGCCTAAAAGGAATTTGATTGGTTTCTTGGTTGATAAAATCTAAAGGATCAGTATCTCCAATGGGTCCAAGGTAATAAGCATTTGGAACAAGAGATGGAGTGATCAAAATTTTAGTTTCCATTCCCTAAAAAGCCAGATGAGATAAACTTAAGGAAAAGGAAAAATACAGAGCAATGACTGATAGTTGAGAGGCAGAATTTTGGAGATGTACCTCTGGGATGTAGTCGCTGGTCGCCATTTTAGTTGGAATAGATCTGAATCTGAGAAAGGGTTGCAGAGGAGTGACTTGAAAAGTAGCTCGAGCAAAGTAGAGAAACTACTAGGGTTAGAGCTCTGGTGATAGCGGCTTTGGTTATTTAGCCTTGCTCGAAGAAGAAGGGGAAAGTAAATCAGCCGAATGGATTCAATGTGATACTATTGGGATGCTATATAAAGTTTTGCCCAAAAAGTCAGGAGTCACGCGTTTATTTCGGAATAGGTGGTTGCAACACGGTGAATAGATGAATGAAATTTTGGAATAAAATCATTTTTATCCCAAAATTGGGGGCATATGTTTACACCAAAATTTGGGAAGGAGAACGCGGGAACTTGAAACTTCTAGGATTATGTCATCAAGGAATTGATTGTGTAAGGATTGATATCAGCTGATTCAGATGTGGTACTGTGATCTGCTCTTTTTAGATGACATCAACAATTAACAATGGACTACGTATGGATGGCGTCGGGGAAAAATATGTCAGACTCTACAAAAAGGAAAAGATTAGGGTCCAAGTTATCCTAAGTTAGGAATGTTTTCTTTTATTCCAAGAATTGTAATGAGTCGTATTTGAGTAGGATTCATGTTTAGGTTTTAGGTATAAATATTAGACCCTGACTATTGTAAAAGGAACCCAATCAATCAATACAATTACTTTTTCGGCTTCACGCCAACTCTTAGGAGTAGGAATACTATAGATCTCGATGAGTTCTTCAACAAGCAGGGCTACATTGACCGATCGACCTCCGGCTTGTCTGTGAGTACCATCATGACTTGTATCATACTTATAAAGCTACATCAACCAATTGATCTGATGAGGACATCACTCCTTCGGATGTACCTGCTGATCCTCCAACCGTCATGCAAGGTCCAATGACCCGGGCTCGAATGCGTCAATTCAATTTAGAGGTGTGCTCATTCTTAAGCGATCCTTTTTATACTTTTGAGAATAGACTACCACCTAATGATGTTATCTTGCTTAGGAACATTGGAGAGGGTCATGAAGGACTTAGAGGACATGGTGGAGGCAAAGATGACCAGCAAGGACGTCCAACAGGAACCAGAGGCCCCGTCCAACACGATTTCGAGTCTGCCTCAGCCTCCAGGACCAGTCTGCCTTAAACTGGTAACCTAGGACACATCTGGACTCTGTTTTCGATGATCCACATATGGATGGAAATATAATTTGATAAGGAAGCCAATCCAAGTAGTCTCACATCAAAAGCTCTTCGGAATCAATGGGAATCGTCGAAACAAGTCAGCATCCAGAATCTGCCAAGGTGCTGTGACATCGTCTTTTGGTCTGTTGGACCATGTATTGTGTTTGGGCCCATTAGGGGTGTGTCTAGGGGTCTTGCGCAACCCTAGTGTCTTCATAAATAGCTGCCACCCCTCCATTAGGGTTTGGGTTTTGCTTAGATTATTCTATCAAGAATAGTTTTGCCATTCATCGGTTTGTGAAACCCTAACTTTGAGAGATTAATCATTCATCTGCAATTTGGTTGTGTTCTTTCTTGTTCTTGCTTGTGTTCTTCATTGTGCAGGCAGGGGTTAGCTTTCTTGGCTAGGTCAACCTGGTCCAAGACTTGGTTGATAACTAGAGGAGCTGTGGTGCTAAGATTGCAGGGTTCGATCTTTCGATCTTAAGCCGGTTTGGTGTGTCATTCTCTGCCACAATGATAGTTACCACCACTTGACGGAAGATCAGGATCCCCATTCTCATTAAGTGGTAATCAGAGCTAAGGTATACCATCAGGTTTACATTTATTCCCTAGTTTGAGTGTTTCACATTCATCCCATAGTCTAGTGCCATACTTGTTTTTCCTGTCCTAGAACCTTGGCCTTTGCATATTTTAGTTTTAGAGTCCATCGTGTTGAGTTTGTGTCCTAGTCAAGGTCTTGTTGCTGGTTAGGTCATGTTAGAGTCCAGTTCGTGTGTTTTCCCCCATCGTTTCCATCAAATCTTTGCTGTTGTGACCAGTTTTGTGCACATTGTTCCCGTTTTGTCCTCTAATTCGGAGCCAATTCTTAAAACTGGTCTAGTTTTCACATACGAACTCTGATTTCGACGTTCCATATATCAAAATCGATCAAAAATTTTTTTTGGATCCGTCCATCCCTCACCTTGTCGGGGTCAGAAATTTTTAAATTGGTCAAAAAGTGGTCACAAGATCCTCTTTTCGTGGTCACAAGGTTTGTGTCGATTTTGAGCAAGTTTTCTGAATTTTCCACAGGCCACGTCTTTCACTTGTTTAAGCTCATATTTTTTGTGGTTACTTCTTTTGTGCTCCTAAGTAAAAGAAAATATAAAAAAAATAAAATAAAAAATTTGAAATTTCCCAAAAAAAACAACAGTCTAAGAAATAGAAAAAAGAGGGGCAAAAGAGGAACAATATCTAGAGGAGCACATAGAGAAGACCAAAGTGAGCTATGTTTGCGTGTGCTGTCTGGTTCCTTGTTTGTGTTACTGTTTCTATCCATCATACTTGTTTTTCACACACCTATCATCTTGCTATCCACCATACTTTTGTCACACACCTGGTACTAGGAACATTTTAGACCAGCAACGAGAACAAGTACTTTGGACTATAATTCAGCATTACTTTTTGTTATTGACTTGTGTGCCAGATATACATATTACTCTTTGTGTGCCTTCCAAGCTCCATAAACTCTTTAGATCAGTACAGAAAAAGGGCCTTGCAATCTTGGTACCACTGCCTCACAGGTATCACAAACCAGCCACCGGTTGTACCGCCCACTGCTTGCGTTGGTAAGAACTTTGTAAGAGCTTGGTAAGACGCTTCCACTTACTATAAAAAGTGACACCACTACAACCACGTAGTCATTTGTTAGGGATAACTTTCACCATTTGTTCCTATTTTTTTGTGTTTACAATGGCAGGAGGTGATCAGACTAGAGATAACATTCCTAAGGGGATTCAACGAGTGTGTTAGACAAGAGCAACTACAAGCTGTTGTAGAGGATGCCCAAAAAATGATGAATGAGGCCATCATTGACGCACTCATTGAACTCATCATTGGCAACAGCATGGAGAGATTGGACAAACAAATTTCCATGCTAGCCGACAAGGTTACTGAGTTGGAAACATTGGTGGCGGTCAACAACAATGACATCTCCGACAGCAACACCGATGGTCTCTTGCCAGAAGGCACAGTGCATGATGTCACTAGAAACATAGGCCGAGCAGCCTTCCGACAAGCAAGATTACGACGATGTCTTCGCCGCAACATGACAGGTATGGGTGGTGTCCACCACCATTAAGGTAATAATCACCATGTACCCGATGATCCTTATGCTAAGATTAAGTTCACAATACCATCTTTTTTGGGTCATTATGATGCTGAGGAATATCTTGATTGGGAGATGACAGTAGAAAAAAAGTTTAGTGCCCACCTTGTGCCTGAGCATCATAAAGTTTGACAAGCTACTAGTGAGTTTAAGGATTTTGCCATTATTTGGTGGAATTGGCTAGCTGCACAGGATGCTTTACCTAGTACATACGAAGAACTGAAGGTAGCTATGCATGATTGTTTTATTCCCCCTTCTTATCATAGAGACTTGCATAAGAAATTGATGCGTTTAGAACAAGGAGATAAATCTATACAGGATTACTATGGTGAGCTCCAAAGGGATTGATGCGCTGTAGTGTTGTGGAGGGAAATGAAGATGCCATTTGTCATTTTTATTCGGGTTTGAGGCATGAGATTTAGAACATTGTTGATTATAAAGAATTTAACACTGTCAACCAGTTGTTTTAGTTTGCTATGCTTGTAGAAAAGGAATTGCAGGGGCATGAACAACAGAGTAAGAGCAAGGTCAGCACCACATACACACCACGCTCAGCACCATCTTTGGGGCTGACCAAGCCAACCACTTTTCGGGCACCTCCACCAGCGAGCAAGCGACCAACAGCCTCTGGAGTTTCCACTACACCTAAGGCACCGCCCACACGACCTTTAGATTCAGGTAAAAATTCTTTGCAGGTGCCTACCAAGAGTGCCTCATCCGTTGCATCGATGGGACGCACTTTGGGCATTCAGTGCCATAGTTGCCATGTCATTGGCCATGTGCAGAAAGACTATCCAAGTCAGCAAAATCTAAAGTGTGCCAGTGATCACTTTCTTTATGCCCAGTTAAGGACTCTTAGGTGGCTAATTAAGTACAAAATGGGGTTTTTTACTTTCATCGTCCATTGGCGTTGCTATTGTATGGATGCCATTCACTTCAGTGGTAATGTATGGATCAAATGCCTCTACGCTAAGGTAAGAAGGTAAGTTGGTGAGTGCATGATCGTAGATGTGAGCATGCGGCCAGGGAGAGCTTAGCTTTGGTATGGTTGTGTATGCATGCTTGCATGTGTATATGGTTGCAATTTAATTGTGGGTAATAAATTGTTATTGGGTAGCTTTGATACAGAAGTATATGTATGGGTGTACATATATGGAAGTATTTAGTTCCAACCTAGAGCCTAGATTTACATTCTACATATTTAATTGTGGGGTTGAGCTGAAATAAAACTCTTGTGCAGGTACACTAACAATGAGGCGTGTAGCCTGACTAGCTATGCTATATATGAGAGAACGTATGTATGCCACTGCATATGTTGTTAGAAATAATTTTTCCTAAGTTTGTAAGGATGTACGGAACGTGTATGCATCATGATAAATAATTATTTAATACTTGCAGTGTTCCTCCCCTTATAGATCTCTTACTTGGTTATGTAACTCTTATCCATTATGACTTTGTCTCACAAGAATTGCACATGTTGTTGGTACATATGGCAGCACTAGTAGGAAGTGAGAGTTTCCTATTGTCAGCAACACGGGGATGAGCTTACTGGCAGTGCTGCTGGTGTTTTTCCTCGGGTGGATGTCCACAACCGTGTGGGCACAACGCAACCATAATACGTTGATCCGAGATCAGCAAGAGCGAGCAGACAGTTCTAGTCCTGCTATGGGCGCCATGTGTGCCTAGGATGTCCACACGACACATATAGCGATAAATATGGAGAATATAAAAAACAATGCTTTATTATATATCAAAACATAGTTACAACAAGGCTTACATCTATTATAAAGCATAGCAAAAACTATTCTATATCTTCTCTTTAGGAGTCCATACTCCATAGGGATAGTTGACTAGGGGAAGCACATGCCTAGTACTCATGAACTCTGCAATAAACTCTTCACTTGATCCACCATCTAGTACCCATCTGGGATTTTTGTTGATTGTAAAGCAAGTGTGAGCGCACCATACTCAATAAGTATAATATGAGGGGATGCAAGGCTCAAAAGGCTAGACATGGCTGAACTGAGGTAAGAACTTTTAGTTGGTCATATTTTATTTATTAAACCTATATTGCTAGGTTATGCTTAAGTTCCTAAGATGAAAGTATAATAATTATCATCAAGATTAATCATCACCCAAACCATCCATAGAACCTCTATCTCGAAAAGGATCCAGGTCGCTTGTATCCGTGAGCATGGCTGATATATCAGCTTTACACTCTATAGACGTTGTACACTTTCACCGAGTCATGATTGCCCTTTGCCCGAGGTGATCAGCCTCTTGACTCACTTCCAAGATAAATCGGCAGGGATCACTACAAAGCTTTTCACTAGTCATTCTAATAAGTAGCAGCCACTAAGGTTGCAGCCATCTAGCCGTATGCAGCCCTCCTCTAGAAGTGGCACTCATGGTCATGGCATAGTACACACCCTAGCCAGAAAAGAAACATACCAACTAGTGCCCCTCTTGCCCTTTTGGTAAGCTGCTGACGAAGTAGAACAGATCAAGATACTAGGCTAAGACCAGAGCCATATAGTTCATGTGGCTGTACTGTAAGTCCAAGGTTGCCGCTTTAAGATTCAGTCCTTACGGAGGGTAGACTAGAGCACCCAAAAGGCCCAATGCTCTAGCCCCCTGATATCCATGTTGCTAAAAAGCATCATGTTAACCATTGATTCCATAAGTCATTAATCAAAATTAATATTATAAAGTTTGGTGATTGCAGACTAAGCCAAACTACCCATATGCAAAACGCATAGGTAACAAGGATATAGGATATCAATAGTACTAGGTAAAGTCCTTAGGGGTTCATCATATTAGACACATGTATATGAAAGTGATCATAAGGTTATTAGGTAACAAAGGAACTCATGTTACACTTGCCTTCCAAAAGCTTTCCAAGCTCTCCACTTTTCCTTCTGGATCATCCTTGCAGAGCTTCCACTTCTAACGTCAGCATTCAACTAGTACAAGCATCATAAGAGAACCTAAAAATAGTACAACAAGCATCACAAAAGCATACTACAAAGATAACTAACATGTACTACTTATCGCTACGAACTTGTGAGCACAAGAACCAACTAAAACGGAGCTACACTTAAAAAGTATATGCATTTGAAGTTTAGGGGCTATTTATAAATTAAAAAGAACCTTTTGTAAATACTTTTCAAAAGAGAGATGGAAATATAAATTATTTTGACATCAAAACTATTTTATAAAAGCTAAAAGGTCTTTTATCATTTTTAGAATTAACAAAAACACGTTAGGGACTTCATAAATGGCATCATTAGTTATTTTATAAAAGCAAAAAATATAAATCATTTTATAATACTTTTATAAAGGAAAAACATATTAAAACATCTTTCTAAAAATTTCATATTCCAAAGTTTATTTATTACAATATTAACATTTTTCATAAAACAATACATAAATGACATCATTTTAATGAAAAAATCATCTATGTCCCAGGCTAAAAACATGATTAACTATAGCTTCTAGGAGCTAGCATGGAAGATATACAAGAATCACAAAACAGTAACTCGATTAGAGAGAGGTATAGGGGTTAGAATGCAAAGTGCGCGTGCACTATGCTGTGGACCGAGTCCACGGGCCATGGACCGGGGTGGGGCTGTGAGAGAAGTCCACCATGGACCATGTCCACAATGATGTATTTGGATTTGTATTTCTAGATTTATTTTCTTAAGGAAAATGACCATAAATGTGTATGATGTCATGATGATGTCAACAAGCTAGCAAGCAAGCAATGCACGCATGGCCAGGCTACTTGCTCACTGGAGTCGCATGTGTGTGTGCCATGGGTTGGGCACGGCGAGGCATTGCTAGTGTGAGCTCACATCGAAAACTAGACCAAAAGATAGAGGAGCTCACCGTGGAACCGATGGAGAGTACCACATCGATGGGAGTAGGCCGGAGATGGAGGGAACCGAGGCAAGGCGGGCGGTAGCTCCAGCAAGGGTCACGAGGAAGGCGCTGTGGATGTGAATTGATGTGAAGGAGCGGTATTGCGAAATCATCATGCCTCTATGAACTCGACAAAGGAACAAACGAGGCCGGAGGTGATCGGAGCACAGGGGCAGCGAGCACAAACCAAGCTCGACAATGGCAGCAGTGGCGGTGTAATTGGGCGCTGAAGAGACGGGGATGTAGGTGGAGTGGTGGAGCGGAATTGTCGTGCATGAGCGAGGCCTCAGAGCCACTTTTATAGGGCGGAGAGGGAGTGGAGGGGCCGGATGGTGGAGCTCGAGCGGCCATTAATGGCATCAGTTACTACATGGCGATAAAGGAGACTGATGATGGGACTTCAAGGTGCAGTGGAGGCATTATTTCATGGGCTTGAATGTGCATTGATTTGAGGAGGAGAAGGGGAGAGGCCGAGCTATCCACTGGCAGCAGCAAGCTCATGCTCGGCTTCCAGTAGAAGGAGAAAGGAGGGAGGTGAGGGATGATAGGTGGTCCCCACCTGTCGGTGAGAGGGAGAGAGGGAGGCGAGGTGGGCTGGCCTGCTGGGCTTGGCTACCTATGCGACAAATGGGCCGCTGGCCCAAGTGATGGAAGAGAGCACGAGAGGGAGGGCTAGACTGGCCAGGTTTCGGCCCAGAGAGTAGAGAGGGAGTTATAAACTTTTCCTTAAAAAACATTTGAAGCTCCATTTCAAAACCTTTTCAAACCAAACTTGTCTTTCAAATTCTTTTGATCATTTTTTTGAACTTTGGAAATAAAAATTTTAACTTGTTTCAAATAAAATTTTAAATACTTTACTTATTTTATAAATAGAGCAAAATCGATTCGAACCTAAACCGAATTTCGACAATTCATTTTTCACTTAGTAAAATAAATGCAAGCGGCATGAATGCAACAAACATAACAAATTAATTATAAATTTTTATAATCACATTTTTGCACTATTTTAAATTGTCAACAATCTAACTAAATCTTGGAAATTTTTATGAAAATATCAAATAATTTATTTCCTTAGTGTTTCTTTCACAACCCAAAATAGAAATTTTGGGGTGTGACACCTAAGCCCTTTGGAATGATGCTCTAGTGGTGTAGCTCTTGCTCCTTTGTGTGTTGTAGCTCTTCTCCCTTGTGCTGTTGTTGATATGAGGAGAGAGAGCCTCCTTTTATAAGTGGAGAGGAGGGGGTCTTTGGGAAAGGATCATCACCTCATGGAAGGCACCAAACCGACCTCAAACCGACATCCTAGATGCGTTGAACCTAGATGTCCCCAACGGAACTGTCATAGGTAAGGCGGTGGGAGAAATCACACGAAAGATGGGCCCGAGAGGCCCTAGTGGTGGTACGGGCGCACCAGGGTTGTGGCCACACCCAAACTAGGCCCCAATGGCCCTATCTTTGGTGGGTTTCTTCCTTTGGACCTCTAGGTGGGTCCTGTAAAGTTTTGTGCCATTTGGAACACGTTTGATTTGGGTTTTGGGCCTTTTCCTCCATGTGACAGGCCCTAATTTGCCTGGTAAGTGGGCCTTCTCCCCTTGGGCTCATGTCGGGTAATGTTATGCCTTGTCCTATTGCGTTTTTGGGCATGTTTTCCTTGTTATTCCGACATGTCCTCCTATGAATGGTAAAATAACAAAACTTTTGGAAATCGTTAGTTCTAAAGCCCTATGTCTAAGTTTGGTGCCTATTTGGATGGATTTTATATAAGTGTTGGTAGTTAAAAGTGTGAGTTAAGGACCGCCAACAAACTCCCCCACACTTAGCCCTTTGCTCGTCCTTGAGTAAAGTTATGGACTAAGATGGGTCATCTTCTATGATATGACATCTGCATACAAGTTATTCCAAGCTTCGCCTACGCTTATGAACTTTGGATTGTCTGCCATATTATCTTGGGTGATTGAATAATGGAACAGAATAGATTCAAATCCCCTTGCATCAAATAGCTCAGAAACTTGGGTTTTCATTTGATTTTGAAAATTTAAACATAGCTAAGCTCCTCAAATAATTCTCTCAGATCACTCAAGTTTGTGTTTGGTTCCTCACCAAGGCATATCAAGTGTTGCCTTCTTTCTTTCCTACCTCTTAAAAGCTTATATGGATCTTTGGGTAGGGAAAGATATGAAGACATACTTACTCTGTATATTTTGTTAAGTCAAATCTTGGATCTAAGGAGAAAGATACCATACCCTTAGATCAATGAGTGCAAGTGTGTGGATAAAACAATAATAAGCCTATACTATACTCCTTGATATGAGTGATCCCACTCATGAACTTATATTCTGATAACATGACTATCATTTTGAATGAGCCTTCATGTGCTCATCATATTTTTTGCATATATATAACTGGACCTTCATGTGTCCATTTTTTCTTCTTGGACCTTCATGTGTCCATATTTTTTTCTTTTTTCATACTTTGCATAGTCCATGTCTCCTAAACCACATGTTGAGTGAGATCACTATTTATAGAACATGGAGTATTTTACCTAACAAACATTATTTTTGTCTACTCCTAGTGTAGGAGCAGAGTTTTGGGTGGATGAAGGCATGTTTTAGCGTATTTCTAGTATAGGATAGCTTAATATATGTGGCGTGTACGTGATCTTGATCTTAGGGGCATGATAACTTTCTCAATAAGGTCAACAAGACTTGACAAAACTCAATGCTGGAATAAGTAGCATAATTCTGGAAGTTTTAAGTTCTATTCACTAGATATGGCTTTGGTAGGAATTTGAACATCATTGAGGAGCATGCTATTTGAATTTTGATTTTGTAAAATAAATCCCAAGTTCTTTGCATGAGAGAGCAAGGTTCATTTTCATCCAACTATATCACATATTCCAATTACTTAGATAATATGGGGTCCCTATGATGGGTTGTCCACAAGTTTAGGAATATTAGCAAGGAATAAAGAGTATGCAAATTCAATCAAAGGATTGCATGGAGATGGAGCATCAAAAGTTTTACCTTTTTAATTTGTTCAGTTTTAAATTCAAAACTTAGGAGAGTTGAGGGATTTGTTGCACAAACCATCATTGTAGAGGAAGGAGTTAAGGGATTCATATGTGGTTTGGCTAAACCTTTCCTTTCTGAAGCTATCTATCTTGTCCTTCTTGCATGATGAATCATCTGATGGTTGTGCAGCGTGTTGGTGGGAGATCTCAAATGTATGTTTGTTATGCATGAGAGATCTCCCCACACTTATTCTTGTACCTATTTATTTAATGAAAGAAAAACAAAGAAGGAAACAAACAAGGGCTCTACCGGTTTGAGCACTAGGGAGCCTAAATCTTGTTATTATTATTTTTTATTATTATATTATTATTAGTATTATTATCTATTAATCTATATTATAATTATTATTTTATTTGTTCAACAGACTTTGCATACTCAAGGAAGGCTAATGTAAAGATTGCAAAGTAATCCTAGCCTTGATTTATCCCCATTTTAGATCACTTCCTTTGTTTATGAAAATAATAACTCACGTTCATTCATCAAAATTTAACACCATGTCAAAATTTGATTAAAGAAGGCTATTTTAACCTAAGCACCATGCTTAATTCAAAAAGGCCTATGGATGTACCTATATAGAATACACCCAAACCAGAGCATACGATATAAACAAGGAAAGCATGAATCTTGTATGAGCAAATTGTTTTCACATGGAGATAAATATGAGTGGTAAAGTTTGGTGAACATTTATTTACCTTTGCATACCTGAGTTATTCTTACCGATAGCATAAGTGGATGAAAGATCGAGGTTGCTGCAGCGATGGCTTGATCATACATGGTCCAACTTAGGCGAAACCACAAGGCTAGGCCATACACACATGTAGTGTGCATAGACCATAGGCCTTAGTGGTAGCAAAGGCCATGAAGATGAGAATGCTCCTTCTCTCTTCTTTTTTTCCTATACTTCTCTTTTTTTCTTTCCCCTCTTTTTTTATCATTCATATTTTTTATAATAGATTTTTTTATCTCTCTCTCTTTTAACTATATTTTTTTATAGCAAGGTAGAGTAGACATCATATTTTTTAACCAAGATGGTCTTTGGTGTGAATGGAACATGTGGCAAGGTTCGCACCATCCTCCCCCACACTTGGACTTTTGTGTAAAAGTCAAGTGTGTGAAGTCTGGCTCTCCTTTTTTAGCTTGTTCCATCACCAAGGAATCATCGACGTGTATGGTTTATGCAGCTCCCATGTTCTTTAGCATCATATGCACCTTGTTCTTCTTGTTCTTAACCTGAAAGGGTTAGCTACCAAGAATACCCGAAGGTGCATATTAACTTGAAAACATGTTCTTGCTTTTATTGAAAGAAAAAATTATGTTTGTTTTTTATGATAATCCAGGGTATCTCCCGATAGTGCTTCTTTTATGGTCTTAAACTTGACCTGTGGGAACTTCAACTTGCAGATATCAATGGTGGTATAGTTCCTAGCTTTACCACCAAACATTTAGCAATAATGTTCAAGCTGCAACATTAGTATCATAATGCAACTACGGGATTTGCAATACTTGTGATAAACAAAAGCATCAACAACCATCCTCTTGAAAAGTTTTGAAATGAGGATTGAGAGATGGTTTGGGATCCTCGTAGTTGCACGTGGTATATGCACAATGTCCATGACACAAAAGTTCCCTTTCTTGAAGGATACATCAAGTAGGATCATTGTTGAATCTTGACTACTATCAAGAACAACGTCCTAATAGTCAGAGGGACATGGCTCGGATTTGAGCGAGGGTGACAAAGGATGTCCTGTTTCATAAGGAAACCTACTAGAAATGAATAGGGATATGAACTTCACCTCCTCGAATGGGTCATGATTGGGAAGATGCCCCGTAATTGGGATTTCTAGGTGAGTGGCAGAGACAGCTTTCCTAAACTCTACACTAAGTCTCCCATGGGAATATTTTGCTTGAAAAAGATTGTCCAATGGGTAGCCTATAAGAAGATCGAACTCAAGGATGGCAAAGATGTGGAAATCTATGAAAACCTCAATTTTCATCAATTATGATGGGCACGGCCCTGGCAATCCCACAACACTCGAAGATGAGTCCTAACAGACTTTTGAACAGTTTGTTGGTTGAGACTACCGGCATTTTGCCCAAAAGGGTTTCTGCAAGAAATTTAGACATGATATTAGTCTCGACCATAGGGTTGTGTAGGGCTTCTATGTTTGTTCCCCTAAATGAATAAGGCATGGTCGTGGAAGGTGAAAGAATCTAAATTACTTTGGAAGAACATTTCACTTCCATTAGCCACTCCTTTGATGGTTCTACACTAGGGAAACTTCCTCGTGAGGATTATGCCAAAAGTGTTTCGAGGGTATTGCCATAATCCTTGAATTTGATTGGGAACTCCAAAGGATGAATTACTCATTCCTTCGGTGTTCGTGGTTCGGGTGAGGGCTAATAAGTCGAACCTAGGGATGGTATGTAGTTGGTTTCGACTGATGAGGATTCCTCAACACTTGTCATGACTTTGGTCTGGAGGGGTTTGGTTCTTATGACGGAAGAAGCGTGTTTGGATATGAAGTGCTCAAGGAATTATACTTGTTCCATCATGGATTTATGTGTAAATCTACCTCCGACGGTCACATCTAGGCATAGGTCAGCATCTATGGCAATACTCAAACAAAAGAGACGCAACAATATGTCATCAGGTAAATATAGGTCTGGGCCGGCATGTATTAACATTGAAACCTAGCCTAGGCTGCACCTATAGACTCCTTATACTGCTCAAAATCAAGGATCGCCCTTGGTAGAGAGCTGATATGGGACATGAGGAAAAATACAAGACAAAACTTGTCTTTAAGTCCATCCTAGTCCCCATTCGTACTTCCTACGACAAATGTGTACCATTATTTGCCTTCCCTATGAGGAAGAAGGGGAACAATTTCCACATTAGTGTTTGTTGTGTCATGCCTAAGACCTCCTCAAACTTGTGCAGATGATTGCATGGGTTTTCGCTATCAAGCCCAGAGAAGGGTTGTGCCTGAACCATGGCTATCAAGCCAGGGTGGAGTTCACCGCCAAATGAAAGGTTTGGTTTTGGTGGTGGCTTAGCAAACTCGCCGTTTGAAGCGAAAGGATTTTTTATAAGAGTTGTGTTCATGTTGAAAAAGGTAAAAGAAATATTTTTGTTTTTATAAAAGGAAAAGGATACAGATATGAGGATGAACTAGGTTCGATGAAAATAGCAATTGTTCTCCGGCAACGGCGCTAGAAATGATTGTTGGTATTTCTTAACGCATACAGAAAGGATCCACAAGCGCATGAAATTACCATTGTAACTTTCACTCAGAAGTATTTAGGGTATCGTATTTTCATAGGGAATAGAGGTTTCTTCTAGCAAATTCATCCAAGGACAACACATGGGGTAAAATTGGAAAGGGTAGAGATGGATTCCTATGGCCTTTGGGTCTAAGGACAGATAAACTCTACATTTACTTGCTCACTTCGGGAACCAGAGCGCACCTAGTCTGCCTGGCGATACCTGCATATGGCTCTACGCTATATCCGAACATGGGGGATTATGAAGGACGTATAGGGCTGTCACCACCTGCCACCTTCCCCTTAACCAGAGGATACAAGGCAAATAAAGGTAGCCTCTAGCCTAGACACCATGTCTACACTATCAACTACTACTCTAGCATTTGCGTAGGGTTATTCGTCTTTATCAGGCCCTCTACTAGAGTATCTGCCAAGGAGACGGATGACAAACCCATAAACAAGTAAAAGTATAGCTTAACTATTCAAAGACTTTGAACCATAAGAATCACGAATACTCACTTAGCAAGAAAACCCATTGAAGCACAAGTATCTGTTGAGGTATAAGGTGGGGAGACACCGACAAGCCCAGCTCTTCCCCAAACTCTCCCTCACATCTCTCCTAAGCCAAGCCTACTAGCTAGCTAGGGCCTATGCCCTTTGGAATGATACTCTAGTGGTGCAGCTCTTGCTCCTTTATGTGTTTTAGCTCTTCTCCCTTGTGGTGTTGTTGATATGAGGAGAGGGAGCCTCCTTTTATAGTTGGAGAGGAGGGGGGGGCCTTTGGAAAAGGCTCATCCCTCATGGAAGGCACCAAACTAACCTCAAACCGACATCCTAGATGTGTTGAACCTAGACATCCCCTACAGAATCGTCATAGGTAAGGCGGTAGGAGGAATCATGCAAAAGATGGGCCCAAGAGTCCCTAGTGGTGGTGCAGGGCACACTAGGGGCACGGCCGCACCCCAACTAGGCCCAAATGGCCCTATCTTTGGTGGGTTGCTTCCTTTGGGCCTCTTGCTGGGTCCTGCAAAGTTTTGTGCCATTTGGAACACGTTTGATTTGGGTTTTGGGCCTTTTTCTCCATGTGACAGGGCCCTAATTTGCCTGGTAAGTGGGCCTTATCCTCCTGGGCTCATGTCGAGTGATGTTACGCCTTGTCCTATTACGTATTTGGGCATGTTTTCCTTGTTATTCTGACATGTCCTCCTATGAATCGTAAAACACCAAAACTTATGGAAATTGTTAGTTGTAAAGACCTATGTCTAAGTTTGGTGCCTATTTTGATGGATTTATATAAGTGTTGGTGGTTAAAAGTGTGAGTTAAGGACCGCCAACAGTGCATGTGTGCATGCGATGGCTAAAGGCTCGACCTTTGGGCCTCCTAGGTGGAGAGAACAGACGGTGGCCATAGCGTGACCATGACGCCAAGGACAGAGCAAGGCGGGGGACTTACTGAAAGCTCTAGATTGGTTTTGGTGAATTGATGAAACCCCAAAGTGCTAACCTAGTTTATCAAGTGATCATGGTATAGGTAGCACATTCCAAGTGGTGAAGCAAATGAAGATCATGACATAAAGATGGCGACGCCATGGTGATGATCAAGTGCTTGGACTTGGAAAGAAGAAAGAGAAAAACAAAAAAGCTCAAGGCAAAGGTATAATTTGTAGGAGCTATTTTGTTTTAGTGATCAAGACACTTAGAGAGTATGATCACATTTAGGTTTGATAGTTGTACTATTAAGAGGGGTGAAACTCATATCGGAATGCGGTTATCAAAGTGCCACTAGATGCTCTAACTCATTATATATGCATTTAGGATCTAGTGGAATGCTAACACCCTTGAAAATGTTTGTGAAAATATGCTAACACATGTGCACAAGGTGATACACTTGGTGGTTGGCACATTTGAGCAATGGTGAAGAAGTTAGAGGTGAAAAGGAGTTAGTCTCCGCTGGTCACAAGGTGACCGAACGCTGGTCTCTGAGGAACCGGTGCGTCCGGTCAGTTGAAACAGCAAAGACACTAGCATCAGTCAATCAATCAGACGCTGGGTCATGGACTGACCGTACGCTGAGGTCTAGGGTCCGGTCCTATTGTCGGGTAGCATAGTGAAAAGTCATAGAGTGACCGGACACTAGAAGAGTCCGATCAAGCATGACCGAACGCGTCCGGTCGAAGAAAATCATTTCTAGAACCTTACTGGAAATGACCGGACACTGGAGGCTACGCATCCGGTTAGTTATAGCGTAGCGTCCAGTCAACTCAAGTGACCGTTGAGATTGGGACACATGGCTGTCGTCGGGCGACCAGACGCTGAGGTCCAGCATCTGGTCAATATGACCGGAGCGTCCGATCAGCCCGTGTTACGCCCAGTGAAGGGGTACAATAGCTCTATTTCATGGGGGCTTCTATTTAAGCCCCATGGCTGGTTCAAGCTCACTCTCTTAGCCATTTTGCATTGACATAGCAATCTTGTGAGCTTAGCCAAAGCCCTCCCACTCATCTCCATCGTTGATTCATCACCTTTGTGAGATTGGGAGAGAATCCAAGTGCATTGCTTGAGTGATTGCATCTAGAGGCACTTGGTGTTCGTGTTTTGCTGTGGGATTCACTTGTTACTCTTGGTGGTTGCCGCCACCTAGATGGCTTGGAGCAGTGAGGATCATCGAGCGGAGGGTGGTGATTGTCTCTGGCTCCAATCATGGTGATTTTGAGGGGTTCTTGACCTTTCCCCAGCGGAGCGTCAAAAGGTACTCTAGTAGATTGCTCGTGGCTTGTGTGATCCTCATCTTGTGTTGGTTGTGTGGCACCCTATTGAGGGTTTGGCGTGTGATGCCTTTAAGTGAGTGAATCGCCACAACGAGGAGTAGCTTGCCGGCAAGCAAGTGAACCTTAGTAAAAAATCATTGTGTTCATTCTTTGATTCCGAGGTGATTGGTCTTTATTGTTATTCACTCTTGTGATTGATTGGTTCCTTCATCTACACAGTGGTATAACTTTCTTGATCACTCTCTTTACACTACCGCAAACTAGTTGTCAAGCTCTTTAGTGTAGCTAGTTGTGAGAGCTTGCTTGCTTGGTTGGTGTGGCTCTTTAGTTAGCCTTTGAGAGCACACTAACATAGGGTAGTGTCATAGCTATTGTGTGAATAGATACTATCTAAACTAGAATTGTGGTAGGTGGCTTGCATTTTGAGTAGGCTAGCGCAACTCTTGCTTCACCTCATAATTGTCTAACCATTTTGTTAAGTGTTGCTGTAAAAAATTTTATTAGGCTATTCACCCCCCCCTCTAGCCATTAGGACCTTTCAAGTGGTATCTGAGCCAAGGTCACCGTGATTTGAGGCTTAACAATCTTTGGTGTAAAAATGGCTCAAATCAACAACACCAAGAAGCCACCCCAATTTGATGGCTCAAATTATCCTTATTGGAAGGCTAAGATGACAACATATATCAAGTCAATCAATAGGAAGATTTGGAAGGTGGTAGAAACAAAAATTGAGATTGAAGATGAAGATGTTCCCACCGTCGCCGAAGAAATACTTCTCCAAAACAATGACATTGCTCTTAGTGCCATCCATGATGCTTTGGATGAGAGAACCTTTAAGCAAATCAAGAACATTGAGAGAGCTCATGAGGCTTAGAAGAAATTGGAGGAATCATTTGAGGGCACTCAAGCCATGAAGGGTGCAAAGGCATATATTCTCAAAGAGAAGTTTGCAAGCTTCAAGATGAAGGAGGATAAAAGTGTGCCGGACATGTTCCATCAGATGGAGGTGATTATCAATGATCTCAAAGCACTTGGTGAGAAGATAGAGGACAAGGATTTCTCTAATAAGTTCTTGAGATGTTTACCCGCAAGATTTGGCATGTTGGTCACCTTGCTAGTAAGGACCAGGTTGGACACAATGACACCAAACCAAATCTTGGGAGATATTATGATTGATGATGCTTATAGAGATGATGATGAGAAGGAAGAAAAGAGGGAGAAGAAAGATGAGAAGAAGGATGACAAGAAGAAGAGCATGGCATTCAAGGCCACATCATCCAAGGGTAAAGCCAAGCAAGAAACATCAAGTGAAGAAGATGATTCATGGGATGATGATGATGAGAAGATGGCTCTCTTTGTTAAGAGATTTAGCAAGTTCATGGTGAAGAAGGGCTATCGTGCTAGAAGAAAGAAGTCTTCATCCAAGAACAAAGAAGAGTCAAGAAGGTGCTTCAAGTGTGGAAGCAAAGATCATCTTGTTGCTCAATGTTCATACAATAGCGATAATGATGATGACAACAAGAAGAACAAGAAGAAGGACAAGAAGGAAAAGAAAGAGAAGAAGGACAAGATAACCTTCAAGAAGAAGGGTGGTTCATATGTGGTCACTTGGGATAGTGATGCTTCCTCAAGTGATGATGATGACGATAGTGATGATAACAAGACCACCAAGAAGAAGGTTCTATCAAGCATTGCTATCAATGAGAAGCATTGCTATCAATGAGAAGCCTTCTCTCTTCGACTCTTCATCATGCTTCATGGCTAAGGCCACTAAGGTACAAATTTGTGATGATGAAAGTGATGAAGAACATGATGATGATAATGAAAATGAAAATGAAAATGATAGTGATACTGATGATGATGATGATGAACCTACTAAGGATGAATTAATTGACATGCTAGAAGATACTAGAGAACACTTTAACATCAAGAGAAGGGAATGCAAAAGCTTGCGTAAGGAACTAAAAGCCCTTAAGCAAGCCTTTGATGAGCTCAATGCATCTCATGAGAGGCTAGAGGAAGCCAATAAGAAGCTTGGCAAAGCTCACAAAAAGCTTGAAAAGGCTCATTCCTCTTTGCTTGATGAGCAAAACAAAAAGAAGAATGTTGAAACTTGCAATATAGGTTTAACTTGTGATATAATTGATGAATCACTATCTATGCCTATCATTGTTCCTTCTACTAACCCTTCTTATAGTACTTCCACTTCCATCTCATCTAGTGGTGATGGTCTCACTTGTGATGCCTCACTAGTGGTGGAGAATGAGAATCTCAAGAAGGAGGTTAACAAGCTCACTCACACTTTGGCTAAGGCCTATGGTGGTGAGGACCGCTTGCTTATGTGCTTGGGTAGCCAAAGAGCTTCTCTCTACAAAGAGGGATTGGGCTATAACCCCAAGAAAGGCAAGGCAGCCTTTGCTCCTTACAAGACTAGTTTTGTGAAGAACAATGGTCGATTTTACATTAGTTGCAAGCAAGTGGGTCATAAAGAGCATGAATGCACCAACAAGAGCAAAAATGCTAATGTATCCTCCCTTAAGCTTGATTCATGCTATATGCTTACTAAGGGTACAAATGGTGTAAAGGCTAAGTTTATTGGTAAACCATGGATGGGCTCAAAGAAGAAAGCCATTTAGGTGCCAAAGAGCTTGGTCACTAACCTTCAAGGACCCAAGCAAGTTTGGGTACCTAAAAGAAATTGATCTTCTTTTGTAGGTTAATTACAAAGCCTGAGGAAGGCATTGGGTTCTTGATAGTGGGTGCACTTAACACATGATCGGTGATGCAAGAATGTTCAACTCAATGAACACCAATGACAGTGATGGTTATGATAGTATCACATTTGGTGATAATGGCAAAGGCAAGGTTAAAGGGTTTGGTAAGATTACAATATCCAATGACTTGAGCATATCCAATGTGTTGCTAGTAGAGAGCTTGAACTTCAATTTGCTATCCGTGGCTCAATTGTGTGATCTTGGATTTAAATGCATATTTGAGGTAGATGATGTAGAGATCATAAGTGTAGATGGCTCTAACTTGATCTTCAAAGGCTTTAGATATGAGAATCTATACTTGGTTGATTTCAATGCTAGTGAAGCTAGATTATCTACATGCTTGTTCACTAAGTCTAGCATGGGTTGGTTATGGCATAGGTCATGTTGGAATGAAACAATTAAATAGATTGGTTAAGCATGACTTAGTTAGAGGCTTGAAAGATGTTATGTTTGAGAAGGATAAACTTTGTAGCTCTTGTCAAGCCAGCAAACAAGTTGGAAACACCCATCCTAAGAAAAGCATGATGAGCACTAGTAAAGCATTTGAGATTGCACATGGACTTGTTTGGGCCAACACAATACACTAGCATTGGTGGTAACAAATATGGCTTTGTGATAGTGGATGACTATACTAGATACACATGGGTATTCTTTCTAGTGGACAAAAGTGATGTGTTTGCAACATTCAAATCATTTATCAAAGGCATTCACAATGAGTTTGAAACAACCATCAAGAGAGTTAGAAGTGACAATGATAGTGAGTTCAAGAACACTAGAATTGATGAGTTGTGTGATGAATCTGGAATTAGACATCAATTCTTGGCCAAGTACACCCCTCAATCAAATGGCCTTATTGAGAGGAAGAATAGAATACTCATTGATATGGCAAGGTCTATGCTTAGTGAGTACAATGTGAGTCAATCCTTTTGGGTCAAAGCTATCAACATGGCTTGCTATTGTAGCAACCGCCTCTATTGTCACCCATTAAAAGAGAAGACACCATATGAGCTCTTGAATGGTAGAAAACCCAACATTGCATATTTTCGGGTCTTTGGTTGCAAATGCTATATCTTGAAGAAAGGCACTAGATTAGACAAGTTTGACAAGAAATGTGATAAAGGATTCCTACTTGGTTATTCCACTATAAGCAAAGCATATAGAGTTTGGAATTTGGATAGTGGTACTCTTGAGGAAGTTCATGATGTTGAATTTAATGAAACTAAGGGTTCAAAAGTAGAGAATGAGAACTTGGAAGATGTTAGAGGCATTCAACTTTTAAATGCCATGAAGAATATGGATGTTGGTGAATTGAGGCCTAGGTAAGTGAATGATGATGAAGATGATCAAGTGCAAGTGCTCTCTAACTCAAATGTGCAAGATGATACAAATCAAGTTAGTGCAAGTGGATCTCATGATAATGAACAAGATCAAGTGTCTAGTACATCATCTCAACCCAATGATCAAGCAAGTGCAAGCAATCAAGTTCCAATCCTCCAACCAACCAATGTTGCAAGGGATCATCCATTGGACACTATCATTGGTAATATTTCAAGAGGTGTGTAAACTAGATCAAGATTGGCTTCATTTTGTGAGCATTTCTCATTTGTGTCATCCATTGAACCAAAGAAGATAGATGAAGCATTGAAGGATGTTGATTGGGTAAATGCTATGCATGAAGAATTGAATAACTTCATAAGAAATCAAGTATGGGAGTTGGTAGAAAGACCAAAGGGACACAATGTGATTGGAACCAAATGGGTCTTTAGAAACAAGTAAAATCAAGATGGGATAGTAATAAAGAACAAAGCAAGATTGGTAGCACAAGGCAATACACAAGTTGAAGGTTTTGACTTTGGAGAAACATATGCCTCGGTTGCTAGATTGGAAGCAATTAGAATCTTGCTAGCCTATGCTTGTGCCCACAACATCAAGCTCTATCAAATAGATGTTAAGAGTGCATTTCTAAATGGCTACATCAACGAAGAAGTATATGTTGAGCAACCTCCTGGTTTTAAAGATGACAAGAAGCCCAACCATGTATACAAGTTGAAGAAGGCTTTGTATGGATTGAAACAAGCACCTAGAGTATGGTATGAGAGATTGAGGGATTTCCTACTCTCTAAAGGGTTCACAATGGGCAAGGTTGATACCACTCTTTTCGTCAAGAAGATTAGAAAAGATCTATTTATGTTGCAAATATATGTTGATGATATCATTTTTGGATCAACCAATCAAGACTTTTGTGAAGAATTTGGAAAAATAATGGCTAATGAGTTTGAAATGTCCATGATTGGAGAATTGAGTTACTTCCTTGGTATTCAAATCAAGCAATTGAGAAATGGTACATTTGTAAGTCAAGGCAAGTATATCAAGGACATGATCAAGAAGTTTGGCATGAGTGATAGCAAAGTCATTAGCACACCAATGGGAACAAATGGCAACTTGGATAGTGATGCAAGTGGAAATATGGTGGATCAAAAGTTGTATCGGTCTATGATTGGAAGCCTACTCTATGTGACCGCATCAAGGCCGGATGTCATGTTTAGTGTATGCATGTGTGCAAGATTTCAAGCCTCACCAAGAGAAAGTCATTTAAAGGCTACAAAAAGGATATTGAGGTACTTGAAGCATACACCAAATGTTGGTTTGTGGTATCCCAAAGGAGCAAAGTTTGAGCTAGTTGGTTACTCTGACTCGGATTATGCGGGATGCAAGGTTGAAAGGAAGAGCACCTCAGGCACATGTCAATTGTTGGGAAGATTACTTGTTTCATGGTCATCAAAGAAGCAAAATAGTGTTGCATTATCAACCACCAAAGCCAAATACATATCCATCAGTAGTTGTTGTGCATAAGTACTTTGGATGAAGGCCACTTTAAGTGACTTTGGAATCAAATTCAAGAAAGTGCCATTGCTATGTGACAATGAGAGTGCAATTAAGTTGACCAACAATCTGGTTCAACATGCAAGAACAAAGCATATAGATGTCTGCCACCATTTCATAAGAGATCACCAACAAAAAGAGGACATTTGCATTGAGAGCGTAGGCACCGAAGATCAACTTGCCGATATATTCACCAAGCCATTGGATGAGAAAAGGTTTTGCAAGCTAAGGAATGAGTTGAACATATTGGATTTCTCAAATATGTGTTGATGCACCCCCCACATATATGACATGCCTCTCCTTCGAGCAATCCAAGATAAAAGTTGATTGGCATGATATACATCCTTGCTAAGGACATGTTTAGTACATCTAGTCATCTCTCCATTTTATTAGGCTCATTCATGAAAATCAAATGAATTTGATGATTATATGGTATCACTATTGCTTCTATGCTTGACTTGATCTAGTGATAGCATATGACATGTTTATAGGCTTGTAAACCTAGTGTTTTGATCTAGAAAATGAACTCTAAATGTTTAACTCAACATGGTACAAGATATCCCTTATTTAGAGGTGTGAAGAAGCTTATCCTTCGATCAAACCGAGTTAAATATCGTTGGCAAACATTCTAGTTTGAACCAAATTTGGGAATATGATCCTCACCCTATCAATTGACATTGATAATCTCGACCCTACAAATGGTATTATCTACATTTTGAACCTTTATGGTCATTGATGACAAAGGGGGAGAAATTAGTACAAAGATAGAAGAGATAAGTGAAAAAGGGGGAGAAAAATATTAATACATGGGGAGAACTTGACATAAGGGGGAGAAATATGATAAAGGAAAGGGATCAATTAAAATTTTGAAGCACACAAGTAGGGGGAGCAAGCTCATGAACTTGAATGGTGCATTTGGATGTCCATTTTATATGTTTGCTTGCATGGCATAAGTTTTAAATTCAAAATATCCATGCTTGTATGGTGTATGATAGTTGTAAGGTTGAATGATGAAATGAAATTACTAGATAACTTTCATTTCCAAGTAAGTCTTTACAAGTGGTATCTTTTCAAAGTATGTTTACAAGTGGTATAGAACTAACCATGGTGCTAAGGATGGTATAATGGTGCACTCCGATTGGTATCACGCTTCAAAGGTCTATCTTTTATACCTTAGCATTATTTGGTAGACATTGTCTCTTATATTTTCTATCTAAGCATATGTGCAAGCTACAATCCAAACTCTTAGCACATATGTAGGGGAGCAATTGCTACCATATGGAGTTCATGAAACTTGTCCATATCCTTTTATACATGATAAATATGCTTGGGCAAGTAACATGGATTCAATTGAATTTTAATTCATATCTTTGTATGAGGGTTGTCATCAATTACCAAAAAGGGGGAGATTGAAAGCTCTAGTTTGGTTTTGGTGAATTGATGAAATCCCAAAGTGCTAACCTAGTTTATCAAGTGATCATGAGATAGGTAGCACATTCCAAGTGGTGAAGCAAATGAAGATCATGGCATAAAGATGGCGATGCCATGGTGATGATCAAGTGCTTGGACTTGGAAAGAAGAAAGAGAAAAACAAAAAGCTCAAGGCAAAGGTATAATTTGTAGAAGCTATTTTGTTTCAGTGATCAAGACACTTAGAGAGTGTGATCACATTTAGGTTTGATAGCTATACTATTAAGAGGGGTGAAACTCATATCAGAATGCGGTTATCAAAGTGCCACTAGATGCTCTAACTCATTGCATATGCATTTAGGATCTAGTGGAATGCTAACACCCTTGAAAATGTTTGTGAAAATATGCTAACACATGTGCACAAGGTGATACACTTGGTGGTTGGCACATTTGAGCAAGGGTGAAGAAGTTAGAGATGAAAAGGAGTTAGTCTCCGTTGGTCACAAGGTGACCGGACGCTGGTCTCTAAGGAACCGACGCGTCCGGTCAGTTGAAACAGCAAAGACACTAGCGTCGATCAATCGACCGGACACTGGGTCATGGACTAACCAGACGCTGAGGTCCAAGGTCCGGTCCTATTGTTGGGCAGCATAGTGAAAAGTCACAGAGTGACCGGACGCTAGAAGAGTCCGGTCAAGCATGATCGGACGCGTCTAGTCGAAGAAAATCGTTTCTAGAACCTTACTGGAAATGACCGGATGCTAGAGGCTACGTGTCCGGTCAGTTATAGCGCAGCGTCCGGTCAACTCAAGTGACCGTTGAGATCGGGACACGTGGCTATCGTCGGGCGACCGGACGTTGAGGTCCAGCGTTCGGTCAATATGACAGGAGCGTCCGGTTAGCCCGTGTTGCGCCCAGTGAAGGGGTACAACAACTCTATTTCATGGGGGCTTCTATTTAAGCCCTATGGCCGGTTCAAGCTCACTCTCTTGACCATTTTGCATTGACATAGCAACCTTGTGAGCTTAGCCAAAGCCCTTCCACTTATCTCCATCGTTGATTCATCATCTTTGTGAGATTGGGAGAGAATCCAAGTGCATTGCTTGAGTGATTGCATCTAGAGGCACTTGGTGTTCGTATTTCGCTATAGGATTCACTTGTTACTCTTGGTGATTGCCACCACCTAGATAGCTTGGAGCAGCGAGGATTGTCGAGCGGAGGGTGGTGATTGTCTCCGGCTCCGATCGTGGTGATTGTGAGGGGTTCTTAACTTTTCCCCGGCGGAGCATCAAAAGGTACTCTAGTGGATTGCTCGTGGCTTGTGTGATCCTCATCTTGTGTTGGTTGTGCGGCACCCTATTGAGGGTTTGACGTGTGATGCCAATTAGCGCATGAACCTCCAAGTGAGTGAATCACCACAATGAAGAGTAGCTTGCCGGCAAGCAAGTGAACCTCGGTAAAAAAAATCATTGTGTTCATTCTTTGATTCCGAGGTAATTGGTCTTCATTGTTATTCACTCTTGTGATTGATTGGTTCCTTCATCTATACGGCGGTATAATTTTCTTGATCACTCTCTTTACATTACCGCAAACTAGTTGTCAAGCTCTTTAGTATAGCTAGTTGTGTAAGCTTGCTTGGTTGGTTGGTGTGGCTCTTTAGTTAGCCTTTGAGAGCACACTAACATAGGGTAGTGTCATAGCTATTGTGTGAATAGATACTATCTAAACTAGAATTGTGGTAGGTGGCTTGCATTTTGAGTAGGCTAGCACAACTCTTGCTTCGCCTCATAATTGTCTAACCATTTTGTTAAGTGTTGTTATAGAAATTTTTATTAGGCTATTTAGCCCCCTCTAGCCATTAGGACCTTTCACTTACTATGGTGGTGGGGAAGATAGGCTAGCGGGGCAGTGGCGAGGCATGACCGTGATGGGTCGGTGCTATGCAGGGAGAGCCACAACATTAATGTAGTCGTTCGAGGCAACGTCCTCTGCTCTAGCAACCTTGATGGGGCTTCAGCGATGGCGGGGCTCCTCCTCCTCCCTTCTCCTTCCATCTTGGCTCGAGTGTGGGTGGTCTGGGTGGCCACTAGTGGTAGCGGGGATGCGGAATGAGCTCTAGGGTTTCGGGGTTTGACTTTTATAGGCAAGCGCGGCCATGGTGGGCAGCGGGCGGTGGGGAACAGGGCAGGGACATGTGTAGGGCGATCCTAGGCTCCAAGCTATGTTTTTGGGGCTCGTCGAGGTGAAAGGTCCTAAATAGTTAGAGGGGGTGAATAGCCTATAAAAGTTCTCTACAAATTCATTAGAGCAAGTGGTTAGTTCACTAAATGGCATAATACAATTTTGCTCTGGCTCTACAAGGGTTGCAAGCCACCTATACAAATGATTCTAGTTGCTATGATCTCTAATCACACACAAGGCTAAGTCGCTACTCTCTAAGTTAGTGAGCTCTCAAAGACAAACTAAAGAGCCTCACTAACCAAACTAACAAGCTCTCAAAGACTAACTACACTAAAAGCTTGACTAGGCAAGAATGTAATTAGTGTAAATACAAGAGAGTGCATTGGAAGATTATACCACCGTGGCAAGAGATATGAACCAATCACAATGAATATCCAATCAATCATCGGGAGAAATCCAATGCACAAGAGACAATCAATTTTTCTTCTGAGCTTCACATGCTTGCCGGCACGCTAGTCCCCGTTGTGTCAACCAACACTTGGTGATTCAGTGGCTAATAGGTATCACACACCTAGCCAACACTTGGCACTGCAAGAACCTACTCACAAGTGAGGTAACTCAATGACACGAGTAATTTACTAGAGTTACCTTTTGGTGCTCCACTAGGGAAGGTACAAGACCCCTCACAATCACTGGGAGATGGCCACGTATAATCACCAACTTATGCCAAAGCTCCTCTGCTGCTCTAAGCTGTCTAGATGGTGGCAACCACCAAGAGTAATAAGAAATCCACAGCCACAACGATCCCCATGTGCCACTATATGCAATCACTCGAGCACATGCACTAGGAATCACTCTCAATCTCACTATGATGATGAATCAATGATGGAGATGAGTGAAAGGTGTTTGCTTAGCCTCACAAGTATGTTAAAGTTCTAAGAGAGAGAGCCCTAACCCAGCCACCACCTATTTATAGAGCCCCTAGGCTCAAAGAGCCATTGGGCTATCAAAAGGGCACCCGACGCACTGACCGGACGTAGCCCTGCGTCTGATCGCTAAGTTTGGTCACACGCCCAAGCCAATCAGTGTTCGCCACATCGCTCCTATTCAAATAGAGCCAATGGCGCCCTCGTGCACGCAAGTCAACTAGGCACTAGATGCGCCTCTACGTATGACCGGACGTAGACCACTCTAGAGTTCGATCAAGTACAGAGAGCATCCAGAGCGTGAAATTGATGACCTAACATGTCCGGTCAACAATGACCTGACGCGCCGGGCATTTGGTCCTCTCACTGTGTCTCATGCCCGAGCTACGTTAGCGTCGAACTAACCATGCCTAAGTCTCGCACTACCGCCAATGTCCAATCGCCACCACACGCGACACCATCTTTGGACAGCTTGACCGGGCGCACGGCCTACGTTCGATGAAGCATCCGGTCCTTCCACCGAAATTGATCGAGGCTTAGGGTTTAGCACCGGACTGGCCATGCCTGAGTCCGGTCAGCCCTAAGCCAGTGTCCGGTCACTGACCTTCGCCTCCTTTTCTTTTTCTATCTCAACAACCACTTCACCCTTGCTTCTTAGTTGCTAACCACAAAGTATAGAACTTGTGTGCTCGTGTGTTAACATTTTCTCATGCATTTTACAAGGGTTAATTGTTAGCACACTAGATCCCTAATGCATATGCAAGAATCATGTCACCTAGTGGCACTCGATAACCGCTTAGCCAAAGATCTCTCTTTATAGTACGGCTATCGATCCTAAACACACTAACACCCTCTATGGTGTCTTGAGTGCCAAAACAAAAACCTATTTGATACCCTTGATCTCCTTGATTTTTGTTTTTCTCTTTCTTCTTTTCTAAGTTGGAGCACTTGATCTTCAAGTTTGGTCATCATCATCACCATGACCATCATCTAGCTCTATTACTTGGCTTTGGACCATCCTCTCTTGTCTACACAATTAGCTCAAGGATTAGTCTAGAGGTTTTATCAATTATCCAAAACCAAACTAGGGCTTTCACGAGGGCGCGAGGGTCTTAGCGCCTCCAATTTGGAGCGGTTGCTGGTCAAGGGATGTACGGCAGTGCCAAGCGAGCGCGACAGGGGTGTGAGGCCGACATGCGTCAGCTGGCAGGCATGGGTGCTAGTTGGGGGTGAGTACGCCCCGGATCGCGGATGTTGCGTGCATCCGCATGCGCACGAATAGCGGCAAGGGGATAGACGGTTGGGGTGAGCGGGCAGCCTGGCACCCACTCGGCACCATGACCAAAATAGGGGAGGGCATAGGGGTAGGAGATGACAAGCAGGGCCCATGGGTCGTGTTGTCAGCGTCACGTGAGAGAGAGGGGGAGCGGGGTGTGGGCGCGACGCTGGAGCGAGCCGATTGGGTCTTGGCCGGGTTGCCCTACTCGCTCGTGCGAACATGGGCGTGGGGCTAGGCCACGAGTGAGGGCGCGGGTGGCTTGGGCCGGCTTGGTTGGTTGGGATCCTTTGCCTTTTCCTTTTGTATTTCTATTTCCTCTACTTTTTCTATTTCTTATTCCTATTTCTCCAACTCTAACATGTATACATGTATACATCCCTAGTGGGGTCCACCTAGGTTAACCTTAGGGTTCTTGGGTCAAGCCAGGGCATGGGCCCACACATACAAGCAAAACATCCTAGGGTTAATTTAGGAGTTTGTTAATCAATACAAGAAATTCAATAAGAAGCAACTCAAGGTCATACACTGATCTATCTGAGATAAAAAAAATGTCAGTCTAGATGCTTTTATCTTGCATTGTTAATGAACTATTTTCCAGGATGTTATTTGTGTTGGAACTCTTACCTCTGATATCTGTGGACAAAAAAATTAGGAAGGAGTTAACATAGCTACATTTTTGGGCTCCACCCGACCACAACAACAAATAAATGTCACACATGTAGGAAGGTCATGGCAAGCTTGATGTCTTACAAGCTTTTCAACAAACATGCACAATATCCCATTTCAAACCTCAGACATTGGCATTCAGTGAACAAATTTGAGTTCTGAATCATATCCGTTAAAATTATCACATCATAAATGGATGCACAAGCTGTTCCATATCTGATTCGATGATTTAATCCAAGTGAATAAAAGGGGTCTTTCTTCTTTGGAACACTAATAGATATGCCATGTCACAAAATAATAGGCCTATGCTATATGGTAAAACTATGTGTTCTCATTTTTTGCAAGAAATTGGGTATACAAACACCTTACTTGAATATGTGAAAGAAGCCAAGAATTAAAACCGATGGTACAAGAGATGCCTATTGTCAGAAATTGCTATCCTATCCTTGTGTTGTGGGGATCTAGAATTACATTGTCTACTCAGTGTAACCGCATCATTACTAACCAAATTTGCTAGCAGACAACATGTAGGTTAACTTCAGTATTGAAGTAGCTGGAGTATATACTAAAAAAAGTTAGAAAATATTCTAAAAATCACTCAAAAGTCTTGTTTGACCGTGATGAAATGTATCAGAATGGCCAATGATCTTAGGAGCATGGCACAACATACCTGTTACTGTTGTGAGATACTGGTGATATCTAGTGATGACCTTGTTGCCGAATGACTTCGCAGATTTTGCTCGTCACCAGTTGCAGCGAGGCTTTGCCTCGGCACTCCCTGCCGCCCTGACACCACATTTTCGTCATAGCATGGAGTAGTGAGCAGCGACCTCCATGTGCAGCGTGGTTGCGGCGAGGTGAGGCCGTTGGCCCTTTCGTTGTGACAGTGAGCGAGCGATGGCCTCGTGTCACGGGGCGTGACTGTGGTGAGTTGCGCATCAGGTGGTGGCTTTGACTTAGATCGCAGGATCCGTTTTGTTGCTTCACGTTCGTCAGGAAAGCGGGGGCATGATGAGTGTCGCGAGGGAGCGGCGGTGGCAGCCGAATTGCGTGGCCGCGGAAGGCGGAGTGGGCGGTGCGTCGCTATGCTGTGGCGTCGAGACGGTTTCTCGTGTGCCAATGACAGTGATATTTTTTTCTTTTGCGGTGAGGAGTTACGACTAGGGATGAAAACAGATCGGATACGGACGGATATCACCGATATTACATTTGTTTTCATATTTCTGTCCGGATTCGGATTTGAATACGGATAGTGTCAACTATGTCGGATAGGATACGATTGGATATCGACGTCATAAATATGCAATTTGAGTATTCGGATACGGATATGGTATCGGATGTTGGATATCCAGACTCGGATACGGACATATCTCAATCCCTCTAAACGGATTCGGTTTCGAATACGGTCGAAAAATATCTATACCGTTTTCATCCCTAGTTACGACGGAGGGGGAGACCGGACGGACGTGATTGAGAGAAATTTTCTTTTCTGTGCTGAGCAGTCATGGATCACAGGGTGGTTTTGCTGCTGTTGAATAGACGTACACAATTCGTATGTTTTATAACCGTGGATTGTAGATAGAAGAGAGAGAGTTAGTGATACAGAAGAGATAGAGACCAGATAGATTTATAGAAAAAAGACAGAGATATATAAATAAATAAATAAAATATAGAGTAGCACTTTCGTAGCAAGCACGTGCAGCCCCCGTTCAGCTCGGACACGTAGGCTTTCCCACGCGTCCCGATCGCCTCCGTCCACTAGCGTCCGTATCCGATCCGATGGCCTCAGACGATGAGGGTTTTGCCCCAGGCGGTACAAATAGCGCGCCTCCCCCTCCGCGCCGCCAACCGCGCTCTTTCTCTCCTCACGACGCCGCCGTTGGGAGCCCTGCCCCGGGAGAGCCCCCAACCCTTATCAAACCCTAAATAAAAAACTACCCCAAAAAAATCCGCAAAAATCCAGATAAATCCCAAAAGATCACCGCTTGATCGGAGATGTCGGCGCAAGGGCAGGCGGCGGCTGGATCCGCGTCCGAGTCCGGCGGCTCACCGGCTGCCTCAGCTGCGGCGGCCGCGGCGGCGGCCGCGTTCCCGGCGACTTCGCTCTACGTGGGTGACCTGCACGAGAGCGTGCAGGACGCGCAGCTCTTCGACGTCTTCAGCCAGGTCGGCGGCGTCGTCTCCGTGCGCGTCTGCAGAGACATCAACTCCCGCAAGTCGCTCGGGTACGCCTACGTCAACTACAACAATCCCGGCGACGGTGAGAACTCCTCTGCAGTATTCTCGATCTATTGGTTAGGGTATTCTCGATCTATTGGTTAGGGTTTTGGTGCTGCGGATGCTGTCGATCCCTTGCGAGAAGCCGTCGGATTTGGGGCCGCTTAGGGTTTAGACGCTGAATCCTCGATCGGTTGTCTCGATAATGTTGTCATGCAATTAGGGTTCGATGGCGTTTTGATGCGATTAGGATTGTAGCTTCTTTTAGTGTCTTGGTTGTGATTGCAAAATGTTTTGTCTGGTACGTGCTGTTTGGTTCCTAGAATTGTAACGCAAATGGAAATAAAAACAGATATGTTGCCATAACATCGAAAGCTGTTATTCCTTTGGGTTTGCGTTACAAAACCTACTACCAAACAGCGCCTTAGTGGCTTCATACGGTTAATATTAAACTTATCTCAAAATAAGGAGGTTGGTCTGCTTCGGTGCCTCCAGAAATTAATGAGGTTGGCCTGCTGGGTGCCCCCAAAAATTGAGAATTACTTTGCTGGATAGATCCTGTGGGATAACTTGAATAGGTGCCAATACTTTAGAGGAGTTGTGTTTTTGTCCTGTGCTGTTCATGTGAAGTTAGTGGGATTTGTTTCATTCTATTGAATTCATGTGGCTTATTGTGCTGTTCGGTCAGGGGAGATGTTGTCTTGTGATATTCGATATATGTGTATATATAATGGTGGTTGATTTGTTGCAACCTCAGATTACGTTATGGACGCCAAAGAACATCTGTTTAGTTACCAGAAGATATATTTTTAAAATCTTATTATTGTGCTCAATGTAATGCTGAAGGTCTGTAAAAACTGTACGGGAAATATTATAGTTGCCCTTTGGTCCTCAATTGTGGCCACTTGCTTTCTGACCAACTCTTCTGCATACTACATTTCACTTTGGAGCCCCTCCCTCTCTTTATTCTTTATGGCCTTGTATTGATCAGAGATTTATTGCAGCTGCACGGGCACTTGAACTGCTTAACTTCACTCCTATCAATGGAAAGCCTATCAGGATCATGTATTCTAACCGTGACCCCAGTTCGCGCAAAAGGGGTGCAGGAAATATATTTATTAAGGTGTGTTCCTTGTTTTTATCCTGTTTGCTGAACTCCTTGCTAGGTCATCTGTAGACTACGCCAACTTGGGACTAGAAGGTTCCATTAGTGGTGTTCTAAATCTTTATACGCCACATTGACTTTTCCAGTTGTGATACCTGACCCCCTCTATTCTAATTTGGCAGAATCTTGATAAGTCAATAGACAACAAAGCTTTATATGACACGTTCTGTGCATTTGGGAATATCCTTTCATGTAAAATTGCAACAGACCCCTCAGGAGAATCAAGGGGCTATGGTTTCGTTCAGTTTGAGAGGGATGAATCTGCTCAGTCTGCTATTGATAAACTCAATGGGATGCTTATCAATGACAAGAAAGTGTATGTTGGACCTTTTGTTCGCAAGCAGGACAGGGAAAATGTTTCGAGCAATTTCAAATTCAGTAATGTATATGTGAAGAATCTGTCAGATACTGTTACTGATGATGAGTTGAAGGAGATGTTTGGAAAATATGGGACCATCACTAGTGCTGTTGTTATGCGGGATAGTGATGGGAAATCCAGGTGTTTTGGATTTGTCAATTTTGAAAATGCAGATGATGCTGCTCAGGCTGTTCAAGAGTTGAATGGCAAGATATTCAATGATAAGGAACTGTATGTTGGAAGAGCACAGAAGAAGTCTGAAAGAGAGATGGAGTTGAAGGAGAAATTCGAAAAGAATATTCAAGAGGTAGCTGAGAAGTTCCAAAACACTAACTTGTATCTGAAGAACTTAGAAGATAACATTGATGATGAGAAGTTGCGTGAACTCTTTGCTGAGTATGGCAATATTACTTCTTGCAAGGTCTGTTTATTTTATTAACTTACTCATAAGATGTTTCCTAGTTGTGGACTTTGACAGGAATTGTTTTGTAGGTTATGCGGGATTCGAATGGTGTCAGCAGAGGATCTGGATTTGTTGGTTTCAAATCCGCTGAAGATGCTAACCGAGCTGTATGTTTTTTTAATGTGTTTAGTAATGCTGTTTTGATTTGGCAAACACATAAAATAAGTTTCTTATCTTGATTTCTCCCAAGTAGCTTACGGAGATGAATGGCAAAATGGTTGGAAGCAAGCCCCTTTATGTAGCTCTTGCGCAGCGTAAAGAAGACAGAAAGGCAAAGCTACAGGTAAATATATTCCTGCATGGTACTTGGATGTATACAGCTTGTGCTTTTGTATGCTCTTTCACAATGCAGAATGTCTTGTTTTTGCTTGCGTGGATGGTGAAAAGTCTGGTGAATCTATTATTACTAAGCTACACATAGCCGCATATATTGCATCTTGTTTCACGTGTCATTATATAATATTTTTTAGTGATTAGAATGTGCATTTCAGTAGTAGCTTAATTCCTATTAGATCGAAGCCTCAAAATTTTACAATGTACTTCATCCAATCCAAATTGTAAGTCATTCCAACTTTCTTGGGAGAGTCAAAGCATCTCAAGTTTGACCAAAGTTACACCAGTGGTCCCCAAACTTGTTTGGGAGTGTTGTCTTGGTCCCTGAAGTATTGTTTTGGTCCTATTTGGATCCACCCAACTAATTAGCTGACCAATTAGCTAGGTCTGTTTTGGGGACCCATGTGACACCCCTAAAAAGTTTTAAGGATTACTGATGCACTCTTTTGAAATGTCAAACTTTGTATTATTTGACCAATATGTGTTTAGTGTACAAAATTTTTCAGCTATATTCATATTTCATATATCAAATTGCTATCACACTATATTAGTATTGTTGCTAAACTTATATTGTGATAAATCACTTGGTCAAATAGTAGCTTTGAGACCAAGACAATAAAATATACCTTACATTGGTGAAGGAAGAACACTTTAGTTTGGACTACAAAAATTTGAAAATAGGTACCCTGTGTAATGGCCACTGCAGAGATGATTTTTTGTTGCCTGTCATATTTGGCTTTTCATTCTAGTTCATGGTTCAGAACTGTAAATTGTATTTTGGGGCCTAGTTAACTAGTTTTAAGTGACCTGGGGTATTTGCTGCATTTGTTGGCATGACACAATATTCTCGTTTCAATTTTGTACTTTTCTAAAGTGTTGATTAGTAAAATTTCTGTAACCCTCATGATCTTTTGTGCTGTTTATTTAATTCGTTTCTTTTCTCTGGCACTAATGTAATGTAATTTTGATCCTTGCAAAATTCGTTATGCTTATAGATTTATTTTAATTTTACTGCTGCTTTGCAGGCACAGTTTTCTCAAATGCGTCCTGTTGCGATGGCGCCTTCAGTTGGTCCTCGCATGCCCATGTTTCCACCTGGTGTTCCTGGAGTTGGTCAACAGCTGTTTTATGGTCAGCCACCTCCAGCCTTCATAAACCCTCAGGTACATGCTTATTTTATGATGTATATGTTGCTTGGTGTATTTTTCTTCAGTAACATTGTTATTTTGATGTACTGATATGATCTCTCTTGTCTGTCCATCTGGGCTCATTGCCATTCTTCTGTAGCTACTAGCTTTTCTGGTTTGCTTGCACCACCGCTGGCCAAATTTAGCCGAAGCTGTGTTATTTTATTTTTCATATCCATAACGATAAATCTAATGTTAACTCTTTACAATCATGCATCTGCTATTGCTCTCTAGTTTTATTGTTGACCCCTTTGCCTTGAAAGTTGATGGATACTATGAAATTATGTTTTGTATGAGATGCTTGAATAATTTTTCCGTTAGTCTGTACTACTCGAGTGCCTGAACTGTCACTAGGGGCTCATGTTGGGTTTCAACTCTAGCCTACCTCAACTTGCTTGGGACTAAAAGGCTTTGTTGTTGTTGTAGTAGTAGTCTGTACTACTCGACTAGATTCCATGGTTTATGTTATGTCATTCTCTTAATAGCTGTTGAGCTGATGAATCCTGTGTTGTTTGTTAGGCTGGATTTGCCTTCCAGCAACCTCTGATGCCTGGTATGAGGCCTGGTGGTCCAATGCCGAACTTTATGATGCCTATGGTTCAGCAGGGACAGCAACCACAGCGTCCTGCTGGTAGGCGTGCAGGTGCTGGTGGAATGCAGCAGCCCATGCCAATGGGTGGTCAGCAACAGGTATGCTGTATCGATCTTGGCATTTTTCAATTTCGTTTGTTGAACTGTGCCTGAAATATCTGTATGGCTGTAGATGTTCCCTAGAGGTGGACGTGGGTACCGCTATCCTACTGGCCGCGGAATGCCTGATCCTGGCATGCATAGTGTTGGTGCTGTGATGCCATCTCCATATGAGATGGGAGGGGTGCCAATGAGAGATGCTGGTCTCTCACACCCTGTTCCAGTCGGGGCACTAGCCACTGCGCTTGCTAACGCCCCACCAGATCAGCAGAGACTGGTATGAGAATGGACAAGCTATTTATTGGTTGCTCCTTTTTTTAAATCAAGGGTGCTCATTACTGTTCTGTGCTGCAGATGCTTGGTGAGAACCTGTATCCTCTTGTAGAACAGCTGGAGCGTGAGCAGGCTGCTAAGGTCACCGGCATGCTTTTGGAGATGGACCAGACGGAGGTTCTTCACCTGCTGGAGTCGCCAGATGCTCTCAAGGCCAAGGTTGCTGAAGCTATGGAGGTCCTCCGCTCTGCCCAGCATCTCCAGCAGAGCAATGCCTCCCCCGAGCAGCAGCTGGCTAATCTATCACTGAATGATGGCGTTGTCTCCAGCTGGATGTTTCTGATGATTAGGAAACTGCTCGCAATTTTTGCTTGATACCTATCCTATCTAGAGTGCAATGACTTTGTTTACTTGGCTTATTGGAGTTTTAGCTGATTAGCTGAACCAGAGGTGGGTTTAGTTTTTGTCGTGGATTAGTTATTTTGGTTATATATGGATATGTTGTTTTGTTGGAGCTGTTGTGCGACTGTTGCTCGATTTATCACAGTTGAGTTTTAGACCGTCATCGTTTTTCTAGCTGATTCTAGCTGATACTTCCTCCGATCAAAAGTGGTAATCGTATTAGCTTAGACAAAATAGACTTTGACCATTAATTTTGCTTATACAATATAAAATTAGCAACTTAAAACTCAATATCATCTTATAGGCACTTTTTAACACAAATATATTGGTGCAAGTTTTATACTCAAGCCTTCATACAATTTAACTAATTGTTGGTCAAAATTTATGAAGTTTGACTTTTTTCTCTAGTCAAATACGATTACCATTTGGAGGGAGTATTTTGTTAACGTAGTTCTTCGGTAACTATGCTCATAGCCTATATATGCAATTGAGAAGGCCAATACAAGTGTATACAAGCACAGCCTATTGAAGACTGAATGCGTTGATATTTTTAACCCTATAAATTAAAAGCATACCTCACGTATTGTCGCAGGATTTTCTTAGTAGGGAATGATGTGAACACTGAAGAGATAAATCATCTAGTGATGGTTTAGCTTTATAAGAGTAGAAACTATAAGTATACCCCATACGTTCCCGTGGGATTTTTTTTAAAATAAATCTGTTATATATATAGCATTACTTCAATATACTATATATATATATATATATATATATATATATATATATATATATATATATTTGACTTGCATATTGTTTTATGATATAAGATATGGTAAAAACAGTAAGCTAATACAAGAAAAATCAATATAATATTTGATTACATTATAGAAGAACAGGTGATGAAATAAATAGTATATGTAGATGACTTGTACCTTAGTAGATTGAAGATTAAAAGTATTGCACATAATAGAGATGATGTGGACATTTTTGTAATTGATAAGTGATGACTTAGATAATTTGTATGAAAGGATTGCAAGTTATTAAGACACTTAGTGGGGAATGATGTGTACACCTTGCATAAAGAGATAGAACATTAGTAGGTCACTTAGTGAGGAATGATGTTGACATCTTGCATGAAGAGATAAATCATCTAGTGAGGTTTAGCTTTATAAGAGTACTAGAAGCATACCCCGCACGTTGTCGCTGGATTTTCTGAGGTGGACCTCAACACCGGCGACAAAGAGCAAGACCGCCAAGAGTGGGGCCAACCTCGACCCCAAATAGGAAACCGCGCTCATCAACTTCCTACGTGCCAATGTGGATGTGTTTGCATGGAAATCTGTAGACATGCCGGGGATACCACGGGAGTTGATCAAGCACTCCTTGAGTGTCTCGGTGACCGCCAAGCCGATCAAGCAGAAGCTCTGACATTTCGCGTAGGACAAGAAGGAGGCTATTAGGGTAGAAATAACACGGCTCTTAGCAGCCGGTTTTTATTAAGGAGGTGTATCATCCAGATTGACTGGCTAATCAAGTCATTGTTCAAAAGAAGAATAAAGAATGGAGAATGTGCGTTGATTACACTAATCTCAACAAATATTGCCCAAAGGACCCCTTCGGCCTGCCTCGTATAGACGAGGTCGTAGATTCTACCGCCGGCTGTGAACTCCTCTCTTTCCTTGATTGTTATTCTAGCTATCATCAGATCTCCTTAAAGGAGGATGACTAGATTAAGACTTCTTTCATCACACCGTTCGACGCCTATTGCTACACCACGATGTCCTTCGGACTTAAAAATACTGGAGCAACCTATCAGAGGGCCATATAGCGTAGCCTTGCTGAGCAGATAGGGCACAACGTTGAGGCCTATATCAACGATATAGTGGTCAAGTCTAAGACTACCAATAACCTCATCGCCGACCTCGAGGAAACATTCACCAACTTAAAGAAATTCCGATGGAAACTAAATCCCATAGTACATATTCAGTGTTCCATACGGTATCCTTTTGGGGTACATCGTCAGCGCCCGTGGCATTGAGCCAAACCTTGAAAAGGTATCAGCAGTCACCGACATGAAGCATCCGACCTGCATCAAAGACGTCCAAAAGCTAACAGGGTGTATGGCGGCTTTAAGCCGTTTCATATCATGTCTAGGCGAAAAAGGTCTTCCCTTCTTCAAGCTGCTCAAAACTAATGAACGTTTCACCTGGGCGGTTGAGGCCGGCCAAGCTTTCGCTGAGCTCAAGCTCTTCCTCACATCACCTCCGATTATGACAGCATCGCAACCCGATGAAACCCTATTGATCTACATCACGGCAACTTCTTGGGTTGTCAGCACGGCTATTGTCATCGAGCGTGAGGAGGCTGAACATGCGTACAAGGTTCAACGCCTAATTTATTTAATTAGTGATGTCTTGAACGAGTCTAAGACTCGGTATCCACAAGTCTAGAAGCTGTTGTACACAGTCCTGATTACATCCCAAAAGCTCTGTTGTTATTTCGAGACATACATGATAGCTGTTGTTACCGAGTTCTCGCTCAGCGATATTCTTCATAACAAGGAAGCTAATGGCCGTATCATCAAGTGGGCGGTAGAGCTCGACATGTACTCCATCGATTTTAGGAGCCAACAAACTATAAAGTCACAAGTGCTCACACATTTCATTGTCGAGTGGACCAAGATGCAAGAGCCTATCCTGGCTGGTTGTCCCGAGCACTGGACGATGTACTGAGTACTCAACATCGATGGTCCTAGGGCAGGCATATTATTTGTTACTCCATCCAAGGATGTGCTCCGCTACGTCCTCCGGATCCACTTCTTGGCCTCCAACAACGCCGCTGAGTATGAGGCGACACTTCACGGTCTTCGCATTACTGTTGAGCTTGGTGTTAAACGCCTAATGGTTTACGGCGACTCCACATTGGTCATCAACTAGGTCAACAAGGATGTCCTTCGGACTTTAAAATGCTAGTGCAACCTATCAGAGGGCTATATTGCGTAGCTTTGCTGAGCAGATAGGGCACAACGTTGAGGCCTATATCAACGATGTAGTGGTCAAGTCTAAGACTACCGATGGCCTCATCACCGACCTCGAGGAAACATTCACCAACTTAAAGAAATTTCGATGAAAACTAAATCCCACTAAGTAAATATTGTTTACACCGAAATTTGGTTCAGGATAACACAACCCTGAAGTCAGCCGAAATATTCAACCAAATCGGCTAACCGGATTACCCATGAGATGGCGTCATCACCTCAAGAGGATGGGCCCAATCAACAGATACTGGAGAAAGAAAACATGTCAGACTTCACGGAAGGGAAAGGTTGAGGTCCAAGTTATCTTAAAATTAGGATTGTTTTATTTTCTTTTCCAAGTTTTGTGATCGGTCTTGTTCGACCAGGACTCGTAGTCAAGCCTCGGGTATAAATTTTAAACCCCAGCTATTGTAATAGACATCTCTCATCGATCAACCAAAATAAGTACCTTTACTTTTTGGCTCAGGCCACCCCTTAGGAGTAGGAGTAGAGTAGATTTTGACAAGTTCTTTAGGCAAGCAGGGCTGCATTGGATGATCTGACCTCCGGCTTGTTTGTGATTATCCATCATGACTTATATTGTTACTTGCAAGGCTGCAACAGACGACTGATCTCTTGTGAGTCACGGTATAAGTTAGTTATCGATCTATATTGTTATTTGTAAGGCTGCAATAGATGACTGATCTCTTATAAATCGTGGTATAAATTAGTTATCGATTTATATCAACTTTTACAAGGCTACAACAGACGACTGATCTCTTGTAAATGTTGGTATTAATCAAAGTTATCGATATTGTGTTAAATAATTTACTGTTTAATACAATATCACCAATTGCCCAATCTAGATTGAGATTCGTTGGTCTGATCTATTTTGATCTATCGTCTGCTAATTACTATCATAGTTGAATTTGATTCTTGATGTTAGATTCTATTTGATGACTAATCTATCTCAATCTTGATCGTACATGGTGGGTGTTTGAAGTCATGTTCTATTAAGAGAAAGACTCATTGACCGCCAGTATCCGGTATGACTCCGCTATCAATGCTGCATCAACCAACTTGACTTGTTAATAGCGTGTCAGATTGGACATTGTTAGTTAATAGATCTGTCTATTAAGAAGAGCATGGCGTTAGCCACCCGCTATGTCTCCATCGGCTATTTAGCCGATGGCCTGAGCTTCCACACGCATAACATGCTTTCATGATTCCTTTGCGATATAAGTAGATCTATCGACCACTGGTCTTTGATCTAGGGTTCTACTATCAATGCTGCATTAGACGACTTGACCTGTTGCCGGTACAATAGATTGAGTCTAGTTGTTTGTATCCAATGGATGAGTGATCGTATGCCGTACGACACGATCACTGGAATCGGCTATTTTAGCCGATAGCCCGCTTTGTTGAGGATGTACTGGCTACTTATATGCTTTTACTTGTTTTTGTCCTGGTTAAACGCTAGTATGTCTCTCACATGTATGCTTATACGTCTACCCTTACATCTTTCGCATCTTTTCTTGATCATCGGCTAACTTAGATTCATGCAACCAAGTGAATCATAATTGCCGATATGCTTGTTTGTTTACATTATATCATGTGGATATCGACTCTCTAGTCAATAGTATTATCGTGCTGGCCACTTGGCCGTATATTTGGAACTATCTAGACAAACACCGACATGTTCTACCTTAAATTACTGATCAATTTTCCCTCCTTGTCAATTGCAGGGTCAAATTGACTAGCACACCCTCGGTCACGACCATCTGGTCCAGTGTTCACCTTAAGCTCGGAGAGAGCTCGAGATCTGCTCCACGTGGTTTCTCCCGGCTTGCTTGGGTCGACAGCTCCCTATAGCTTTTAGCCTTTGACACAGATTGACACGCCCTTTGGGACCACAATTGTCGACATGGATAATTAGATGATCCTTAAGGTCAACCTTGAAGACCTGCCGATGACCAGAAGGCGCTCATTGAGCAAGCGATAGAGGAATTCAAAGAAAAATGCCTACTGTCTTATAGTAGGATTCCCAATTCAGTCATCCAGAAGGCTCCCCTACCAAGCGTTGTCCTCCTACATGGTCAAAGTGAAGATGTTGAAGCAAGGTCTACTGCTCATTTGGTCCACAAGACTATTCATGAAGCCTTTACAAACCACAATAAGGTGTTGGCCAACCCGATTGGTAATGTTTTGAAAGAAATCTTCTTTGGAGCGCCAGTTGATCAAGTTGGGCTAGCATACTTCAATAGCTTTAATCCTTTGGCTATGGGAAATAACATACTTGGTTCTAGTCAGCAGCTGAATGGTGGGCAGTTCCAACAACCACCAATACAACAACTTCTAGGAGGACAAGGCCAAGATCAAGCCCTACCAACAACAGGGGCAAGCTCAGATGATAGGGGGTAGCCACCAGCACAACAACCACCAAGTGCCTCTATCACATAGACAAATCAGCAGCCTACTGGACAAAATCAAGTTTATTCAGTCCAACAGCCAACCTCCCCAGCTACTCAGTAGGTTGTGCAACATTCGACTTAGGGAAGATTTAGTACTTCCTATCAAACGCTTTAGTCGGCCCTAAAATTGCTCCATCGGTGCAGAGGATCATCAAAAATGTTGATCCCAACTACTTCAATAGTCGGTTGTAAGGATATGTGACTCATAATGCTTAGATCGACTATCTAGAGGGATGCCACCTGGTTTCTGATGCTAGTACATATGAGCTTATGCCGCATCCTGGGTATCAAAACACTTACAGTTATAATGCATAGCAACTCTAGCAGCCTTCAACTCAGAATCAACAAGTCCAAGTACAAGGATGTCAAGCTTAGACTAAAGGGCAGCCGAGACAAGAAGTTACCGACATGGATGTTGAAGAGTTTGTCAACCAGATAACTGCTATGATGTAGAGCCATTTTTGTCTAAAGCCTAAAGGATAGGTTGGCTCTTACTAGTGCCCATATCTGGCCTACTATGATATTATGCAACTCCCACCATGCTATAGAGTCCTAGATTTCTCCAAATTTATCAGGGTAGATGAGATGACAACCATGGAGCATATTAGCTACTATTTCGTTCAACATGGAGAGGCATCTGTTGAGGAGGCAGATAAGGTTAGATTCTTCCCCTTGTCCCTATCTGGACCGACCTTTAGTTGGTTTTCATCGCTAGAACCAAACTCCATCACTAGGCAGGTCGATCTAGAGAACAAGTTCCATGAATATTTCTATAGTGGGACGGGTGAGAAGAAGATTACAAACTTGATGATCATGAGGCAGAAGAACAATGAGGTAGGCTTTGAGTTTGTCCAAAGATTCAGAGAAGTAAGGAGCCTTGCTACTCATTGAATCTGTCTGATGGCCAATTGGCTAAATTGGCCCTTCAAGGGATGTCTCCATTAATTAGGGAGAAATTTGATGGCCGAGAGTTTGAAAGCTTGACCCATTTAGTTCAGAGAGTGTCTGCCTTTAAGAGCCAGCATCGAGCCCTATGCAAAGAGAAGTATTTGAAGGGTACTGCTGCTATGATTGATCCCTATGATGCAGACTCTGATGGAGATGATCTAGAAGTCATGATCGCTGAATGGACATGGGGCATGGCTCCTGTATCTTGTCCATAGGTGAAGGAGTTAGAAAACACCTACAACTTCGATGTTAAGAAAGCCGACAGGATCTTTGACTTGCTGCTAGAGAAGAAGCAGTTGAGATTACCTGCAAACCATGTGATCCCTTTGGCTAAAGAATTAAAAGGGAAGAAGTACTATAAGTTCCACAATGCTACTAACCATAGTACCAACGAGTGCAGAATCTTCCACTACCACATTCAGAAGGCCATCGAGTAAGGGAAGATCAAGTTTGAGCTAGCTAAGAAACCAATGATGGACATAGATAAGCATCCTTTCCTAGGGGTACACATGGTAGAGTTCTAGTTGGATAAAGGGAAGACGAAGGTCTTGATGTCGGCTAAGCCCAAGGAAGATGGGTCGGTTGACCCCAAGGTTCAAATATCGGCTAATGAGTATGAAGAAGCCAAGAAGCAATGCGATCAGCAAAAGAGTTGATATGACCAAGATGAAACATCCAGAACTGGTGCTTTGAGTCCTCATGTAACTTCTAGGATCTTGTTGAACAAGTGACAACGCTAGAATCAAAAGGATTATTAGCACTGGCTCAAAGAAGAACATGAGCGTCGATGCGAAGAAGAAAGGTATGAAAGGGAACAAGCAGAGTTACATTGGAATTGTCTTTTCTTCTAACACTACTGGAACAAAGGTTTGAAATGGCCTACAAGACATAACTGCCCAGAGTGCAATAATCAATATTCAAAGTTTAGGTAGTCTCAAGCCAACCGCTGGTCCATCCATGAATGCTTGAGTTTTTAATCTAACAACATGGATCGGCGCATAAAAAATGAAGGAGTTCATGATCAGCTAGGCAAGCGTATGTATGATTAGAATTGGGCCGGTTGTGATGAAGAGAAAGAGTATGTTTGGTAAGAGGGCCAATGGTGTTCAGAAGGTCTGACAAGGAGCCAGAAAAGAATAGTTCAGCTCCTGAGGAATAGAGAATTAGAAGCTCAGAAGTATAGAAGACCTTGGACATGGTGCGTCAAACAAATAGCCAACAAGGGCAAACCATCGGCTAATATTGATATGGTCTACATCCTGCCTGTAGAATTCAGAGCTTTCTCCAAGTATAAACAAGAAGAATCTGATAGAGAGGAGTATGATGGAGAAGAATTGGGAGAAGCGATAGCTCAGCTATCCCTCCAGTCCCAACAAGCTATATTTGACAAGCCATCTCAGCATCGACACTCGAAGGCTTTATACATGAAAGGATTTGTTGATGGGAAGCCGATGACCAAGATGTTAGTCGATGGAGGTGTAGCAATCAATCTCATGCCCTATACTACCTTCTGCAAGCTTGGGAAAGGCCTAGAAGATTTGCTCGAAATGAATATGATGTTAAGGGACTTTGGAGGCAATGCATCTAAGACCCAGGGGCAGTTAACGTCGAATTGACGATTGGAAGTAAGACCCTACCTACTATTTTTTTTGTCATCGATGGTAAAGAAACATATAGTCTACTCTTGGGTCATGACTAGATCCACGCTAATTGTTCCATCCCTTCAACAATGCACCAATGCCTTATCCAATGGCAAGGAGACAACATCAAAGTGGTCCAAGCTGACAAGTCGGTAAGTGTGGCGACTGCTGATCCAACATATTGGGAATTCAAAGATTGTGAATGCTTCTCTGGTAGACTCTAGAAAGGAGGCATCATCAAGATCAACGGTGAACATCAAAAGCCGATTCAAGAAATCAGCTCTGAGAGTTTATTTTAATGACTCCTTTAGTTGGTGGTTATGGAACAGCTAAAAATTGCTCTTATAAGTTGGTTCGTCAGAATATAGCCGTTCTATTTCAAGGAGTCAGATTTGGATTTAATTGCACAACACTTCGAAAGACTTGATGGCTGATGATTTTTAGGGGTTCATAAAGGATTTAGTACTTTAATCATCATCGGCTATTTTCAAAAAATGTAGCCCGTTATGGAATTTTGATCCTGGTGATTAAGGTTATTATTCAAGTTTGATCGAATTTAGATCGTCACCAGTATTAATAGCCAGTACTAATAGAGTATCGCCTTTAGAACAAAAATAAAGAATCTTAAACTCAGCCTACAAGGCAAAATCCGGTGCGGCATGCATCACCTATAGTGCATAATAAAAAGAAGAAAAATACAAGTCAGATGAAGAAGTGGGCTCTGAGGTTTACAAAGGCGGTCTTGATGTTTGGTGAAAGTTTCATCAATCAAATATTTATAATAAAGACATCATAGGCTAGAGATATAAAGAAGGTGGAGATTACAAGTTTAGTGCCACATGGACTGCATTTAGAGCATCCAAACGGACGACATCGACTTCTGCAATTATCTGGTTGTCTTCGTCAGCTGACCCAAGGATGGTTTTATCTTTCTGACTTCGGATCGCCATGATCATTGTACTTGGTAGTCATCTCCTTTTTCTTCTTCTCTACCATCTTGGGGAGTTGGGCTGAGTTGGCTTCCTCAAGTTGAATTAAAGAGTTGATCTCTTCTAGCTTCATCAACAGCTGCTCCCATTCAATCTTCAAATAATTGATTTTCTCTTGGGACTCAGAAAAAGCATTCTTTGATCCATCGATTATTTCCTTCCATCGGAGCATCTCCTGTTTAGTTGATTCCTCTTGGACAACCAAGGTGCTCTGAACTTCACGATCAGCTAGTTTTTTCTTGGTTTGAATCACTTTAGGAGCTTGACCCTCAATAAAGGCGACATGAGTTAGAACAGCAAGAAGGTCTTCATTCAATTCTCCTTTAATGGCCAAAAAGACATCCGGAAGCGGCCTCGCATTGCAGACCAGATCCGCTATATCTCTTTCCAAGTAAGGAAGCATCAATTGTAGCCGATCCTTGGTTGTAGTCGACAAGAAATGTCTTCTTGTGTAGTATCAGGAGCAAAACAACTTATTTCCCCCTCTTCAATATAATCTTTGTTGTCAAAGGGGAAGACATTTAGAGAAGATGAGCCTAGCACCTGCAAAGAGATAGTTAGGTTTGAGAGCAACAAAACACCTAATTCCTAGACCACTATAAAGTGACTCGTACCTCTTTTGCTAGAGATGGAGGAAAGGCTGACAATGTGCCCATGTCTTCATTGGGTGCTTCAGTCGGCTTCTTAGAACTTGCCTAGGAGAAGGGTTAGCTTAAATACAGACTGAGAATTTGAACACAAAGATGTGGCATGTCGAAATTTACCATTAATGGGTTGAGAATGTAGAGCATCTTTGGGCTCCCTATCACCAGCCGACTGATGAGATTCTTGATCAATGGTCACGTTGGGGGTCAACCTTGACTCAAGATTCACATCTGAATAAGAGGAAAGGGCTTAGAGTCAAGAAAATTGAGAGTAAAGTTGAGAAGGTGATTTCAGAGGCTTACCATTAACTTCTTGGCGGCCATCGTGGGTCCCCTCGCCAAAGGAATTAATGGTGCTCACATTAGCATCCCCGGCGTCATCCCCCTCCTTATCTCCAATCAGCTAAAAGGCAGGTGATCAACTAAATTGATGAGCAAAGGTTGAAAGATAGCGGATAATTCTTTTACCTAGGTAGTCGATGTCCTCGAGGAATTCTGTTCATGATCTAGACCTTCAAATAGAATCTATAGGAAGGTTACTCAAGATTATACAGAACCAGCACAATCAAAAGATGGTTCCTACGAGATACCTCTGTCCCTCCCTTTGACAAAGTGTTCAGGATCTGCTCCTCAGCTTTGTCACCAGCGTCCAATCAAGGGTAGGCCTAAAAAGAGATTTGATCAGTTCTGAAAGGCTTGAAAATCATTAAGTAGAAAAGAAGATTACTCCGATGATGGCATCGGCAAAGGATGATAGGCGCTTCTCATTGGCTATCGTCTCAATGGCTGCTGATGGGCCACTCGTCCCCATCATCCTAGAAACTTGAATTGATATGGTCATGAGCTAGCAGAATAAGGATGATTGGGACTGATAAATTTGGCAATCTATGCTACGGATGGGCTAGGATGCTCAGTTGGGGAGCCAATGAAGACCCTAGATTTCTACGTGAGCGCTTTCATGTCATGACCTTGGCAGAGTGACCCTATGGAGCACCATGCTTTTGTGCCTTGGTGGGCTGCGCTGTCACAAGGCCATCTTGTGTTTTCAAGACGGTCTTCGAAGTAGGTGCTCAGCATCCCATTCTTGGGTTTGGACACCAGGCGGCATATTTAATTGGCCGACCGCTCCTGCTAATCATGGGGGGAGTAGGGTCCAAGTCCTACAAATAAAATGGTGATGAGCATCATGTTGACCATGAGGAAAAGAGTTATGAGTAGATATTTACCTCGGTCTCAAATTGAAAGCTAGGGTCTAATGACTGGTAGAAAGGTGCGACTGAATTACAAAATAGGTGTTGAGCCCATTCCTACCACCAGGCATTGAATACATTCGAGGAGAAGGGGCCACATTTCCACCCCTCAGCATCAATTTGGGGCATGGCATCTTTGAATTGCCTGATTCTCAAGAATTCTGATAAGTTATTCGACAGCTTCCCTTGGCTTCAGCTTATCTGTAAAGAACAACCCGAGAGGAAGCTGCCCAAAGTTGAGTTGACGAGCAGCAATGAGGGGTTGTAGAACTCATAAGATGGTGGTTTTCTCGACCATGCCTGAACTCCATAGGAAACAACCCCGATTTGACTATGCGTTGGAAGATTCCAGTTGACATCTGAACAGGAGTTTTCAAACCAAAAAGAGAATGGAAGCTTGAATTTGGCTATCTATGGGTATACAAACCAAGTCATGATTTCATCAGATTGAAGAATTGGCCAGTGCTCCAATTAATTGAAATAGCTGATGTGGCTTCTCCAAAGGACTGACACCGGCAAAATTTGTCCTATTCATCCAAATTCTTCTCTTGAGCTTCTGAATAATTCAGAGAGGGGAAACTCAGAGTTCTAAGGTCATTGATTGCAACCTTCTGCATGTGCAAATTCATCCACAGCTGTAATATCCACCATGGTCCATTAATCATGGCAATTGGCTCATTCATCATGAATTTTGTGGACACTTGGTGCATTAGGTGGTACAAAGATCCAAGCAAGCATTTGCCTAGAGGGAGTCGATGCCATGAGATAGTCGTTCTGCTAGGTACTAGTAATTGGAAGTTGGACTACATGAAGACCCACAAAATAGATACTTCTCCAACCACATGTTCAAGAAGGCTATGTGTTCCTTAGGGTCGGCTTTCCTATTTTGAGTCTGCTTATGCCCCCACCCTCTAGATCTAACACTCTGAACATTATGCTCTGGCTTCCCAATAAGATCATAGGGTTAGAGGCTATAACAACCTAGGTGTTAGTCATGAGTTAAGCAGCAAATTTGGACATAAGTAGGGTATGTCAAGCAATGACCATGATCTCTAGTTCATAATTTTGAAGTGATGATGAAGGTGTTGAGGTCAAATCTATAAAACTGAGTCCTAACTTGAACTTGGACAACACACCTTTGCTTACATGTGGAGCCTTGTTAAGATTAGGCATGAGTAATGTTAAACATGCTTATTTCATGTACATTACATCAACATGCATCCATAGTGAACTTTGGAGAAGTTTCATGAAGTTTGGAATCAAGAAGTCACATGGAATGATGAATTATGTCCTTGCTTGAATTGCTTTATTAAGTGAACAATAACATGGGATGTCAACCAAACCACGCAACCTTGCTCAAACAACTCCCAATTTGTTCTACAACAAAAGTCTTGAAGGGTTCATGTTGATCAAGTGCCAAGAAAATGTCTCAATCAGTCTAAAACTCTAATTTAGGGTTTATCATGATGCTGCTTTGACCAAGATGAAACTATGATTTCAGGACTAGATATGAAGTTTGACCTTTAGAAGTTGAAGTTGAAGTTATGCATAGCAAACTTTGTTTTTGGACCCAGCCCTAAATCAACCTGGAAGCAGGTCGAATAGAGGTTCAAAGTTTGAATCTGCTGCTGTTTTGTCAGGCTCAAAATATTTCTAGTCCTCAATTAACAGCATGGTTGCACCAAGTTTGTGACATTTTATCTTACATATTTGTATGGTAACTCAATTTGATTACTTGATACAAGTTGAAGTGCTATCTATGGAGATAACAACAAAACAAGTCTCATCAAGTTTGGATCATGTTTGGACCTCCAAAAATAATTTCAAAAACAGCAATGGCTAACTGTTTCTAGGAGTTAACTGAATTACGATTTCTGTTTTGAGTACTCCACTTTGGAGCTTCACATCTTGCAAACCAGGTTGAACTAGCCCAAGATCCTTTAAGCAAAGTTATTAACCTCGTGTAGCTCTACATCCTTGGCTTGTTGGTTTGATCTTTCACTATTTGGTTTGGGATAAAAAGGAAGGAGAAGCACCTTCAGGAGTAGGTCAAGGCTGACCGGTCTTAGGTGTCGCGCGCCGTGTGGCCCTTTAGTGCGCTCGCTGCTCGCCACCTCACACTGGTGTTCAAGAAAATAGAGGCCTAAGCGCTCGCCCTCGGCCTCTCTCGCTCACTCACTCTCCATCTTGCTCTCTGTCTCTCTATGTCAAGCGCTCGCCATAGATGGTAGCAGAACACGTTGTTGCTGCTTGCTCCTGCCATAGCATCACTGCTCACCCCAAGCCAAGTGCCACCATCGCATCTACGTCGATCTCCTCTATCACAGGCGCTGCTCGCAGTCCTCAGCTGCCACCGTTGCCGCCATTTTTCACCCACCGTCTCTGGACCCCGCAGCATGGAGCCACCGCTGCTCATGGCCCGGCCACGTCAGGCCACCTCAGTCTAAGCTACGCCCCTCCATGGGTGCGCATGGGCCCCATCTTGGCCTAGCGCCACCTCCCACCGTCGGCAAGGGCCTATGCCGATAGGAATCGACTCCATCATCGTCCTCTGCTTTGTGGAAGAAGAAGGGTATAAATGTAGATAGAAACTCTTTGCAGGGTTCCTGATGTAAAACACCTAGAGACAAAGTATTTACATTGTGGGCTTAGATGATGTGTGAGATTTGTAGGATTCCCAATGCAAATGTGTTTTTCTTTATCCTTTTCTTTTATATGTTTTCGGCTAAAACTTTGGAAATTGGTAGTAAATTGTAGAAAAATCATAAAATAGTAAATGAACTTGTGAGTATATCTATGTAGTAGTTCCATAATATCATATGTTTTACTAGAAAGTTTTTACTACACATATTTATCTTTGTAAATTAGGGTTTTCTAGTTATAAATTCATATCTATAGTTGTGGTACTTGAAATGAGGTGAAATTTTGATGGTAGGCTACTAATGTTATATGTGTGTCGTGGTAAAAATTTTAGGTTTATTGGTGCATGTGTGACTAAGTTATTGATTTAACTTGTTTAGTGCTTGATAAATGGTTTTGAATAAGTTATAATTTTTATGAAGGTGTAAAAATGGGAAATATTGTTCCTCTACCTTTGTATGATGTTGTGCTACCATAATAACATATAATATGGCCATGCGTTTACAGTAAATGTTGCATTTCATATTTATCTTGTTCTTACATGTTTATTAATAATTAAGATTTGTCTTTTTTATAGTAATTAAATTACTAAACCTGAGCATATAATTTTTAATAGTAGTCATGTCTTGTCATCATATGTCATCCATAAAAATCTCAGCTGCAAACGAGATGTTTGCCACATCACCTTTAATTAATATATATGTTTTATTATATAATTGGATAATGAAAGGTTGCTAGTAGATGCATGCAATTAAGTCATGTTATGCTTTTAATAGTTGTTGTTGAGTGGTATATATGATGCTTAGTTATGATAAGTAGTGGTTAAGCTTTGATTATAACTCATATGTATGGTCTCATGTTAATATAACAACTAATGATTATGTTGCTTACACAAGTTCTTCATCCTTGCTTTAATTCTTGCTTAAAGTGTTTAGGGTGTTTCATGTTACCTAGAACCAATGCTAATTAACTATGTTCATAGTAGTTGTGAGCTATGTGTTTAACTTATGCATATGTTACCTTGTTAAAGAACTAAACGAAGAACCTTGTCGCATATGTGCTGAAATGGCAGCATGTGCAGTTTCTGTTAAGTGGGTGTTTCCATGATACAAATGAAATTTTATATGAATGTGGTCAATACAAAAGTTGTAGATAACTTCCTTATCTTGCTTGTCCTAAAATGTAATGATTTTAGGCCTGATGGTTTAGGAGTTATAGATTTTGGAAGTTTACTATTAGGTCTTGCATGTCCTCTGAATAGATCTGAATCGTATTGTTTGGCTTAACATGGAATCATGTATTGTTGATAATATAAGAGTTGTAGTGATTTTATTAAGCTTTCCAAAATGTCTAAGAACACCCTTTTTGGTGGTTTAGAACTCAAGTTATAGCTGTTCAAAATCTGGACAAAGATGTCTTTATTGGGTTGGCTAACCTTGTTAGCTGTAGAATCATCTTAATATGATAATAATAAAGTTATAGATAACTTAATAATATTTCCATAAATTTAAAAATCATGTTTGTTGGATGACTAGAACTCTAGTTATGCATTTCTAAAGTTCATGTCAGTTTTCTGTCCTAGTTTGTGCAGATCTGCTTGTTAGTGTTTCTCAACCTTGTTAACCTTGGAATTGGCTCTAGGTGTAAATAACAAAGTTATAGACAATTTCCTAAGCATTCTAGAAAGTCTAGGATCACCTTTGTTTGATGCCTATAACTCTAGTTATGATTGAAACAAGTGCCTTTTGTGTTGCTATCCAAATTCTGTGCATGTACTAAGTTGATTGACTTAGCTTGCTCTTATTTTGGCTAAACATGTTAGTTAGTTCTTGATTGATAAATGCTTGATGTAACTAAACTTAAGTTGACTATCATGCCATACTTGTCCTATGTTAGACTTGATGTAAATAACTTGCTCTCTAGGTGCTCATGTCATGTGCTGTAGCCTTGTGCTTGTTTTAACTGCTTTTACATGATGCCTGTCATGTTACCATTCTTCGCATTCATGCACTTGCATCTTGCATCTCATTTAGGTACGCTAGATGAACCACACGGGGAACCGAAGGACATGATGTTGGAGCCAAACCCAAAGATGGTGTTTGGTGGACCTATACTGAAGATGGAAGGACCCCTAGAGTGCATGCCTAGACTGGAGATGTTCCCCAAGACAGTGCAAGCTACCTAAAATGACTTTGTGTTGGATCCCAGGCAAGCCCCAGAGCATTCTAAGCCTCCTACCCTCTATTTTTACAAATGCACATAAGTATAACTTTTGTATACTGCATTAGGTGATAGGAGTTGAATGAAACCGTTGGTGCATAATTCCTACCTTGTCCACTATATATAAATACCTGAACCCTTATTAGTATGAGTAGGACATTCTATGCTTAGCCATACTTAGACCTGTAGAAGTGGGTGATTTCCTATCACCTGCAATATAGGTGGATACCTGGTCATGGTTGGATATATTTGCTATCATGGAAAATAACCATGTGATAATGAATAAATGGGGACCAGACGAGATCTGGTGATTGAGAGGTAGCAGGACATGGAGGTCTTGTGTGCATGTTTTATCCTATCTGTGTTGGTTAAGGACTGCATTGTTGTGGGCCCTTCTGTCATTTTGAACGTAGCCTCTCACTTAGCAATCCGAATAACTCGTTCCGACCGTGAAGTCGAGTAGCTCAACTCAGGCCGGGCCCCATTCTATAAGAGTGCACATAGTGGAGGTAGTAAGGATGTGTAGGGAGCCAAACATGAGGCTAAGGGCAGGCTGGGCCTAATCGACCTTGTAGCTGGTTGTCCCTGATTGTGTGGAGCTGATTGAACCCGTGACATGTGTACATGAGTTGTACCAAAGGTGACCTAAGACTACCTTGGCGCAAGTATGACTAGGTTTGTGTTAGGAATACTGCCTAGCTGGTTGCAATCGATTCGAATCGCCATCTCTCCCACATAGTGAGAAACTTGACTGCCCCCTCATCATAGTAACACTGGATGGAACATGATGGTTATGATAATTATATGATAATCGGATATGGTTACTATTATGATGCTTATTAATCAAGTGATTGCTCAAGAATAGGTGCAAAATTAGCCATACTAAGCTTCCCTAAACTTGATGCTAAAATATTGACTAAAATATTAAAAGTAAGGACTTATGATAGTTATGCTCTTTTTGCAAAGTTATGCTATCCAGCCAGCTCCACTAAATATGCCTTGCATATCCTTGAGAGTCTTTTTATTTCTCTCCTGTCAGGTAAGTCTAGCTGAGTACATTCGAGTACTCAGGGTTTATCCCACCATGTTGGAGGTGAAGTTCTTGGCCTGCTGAAGATAGTGGCTAACTGTCGGTGGGCTCGATGACTCTATATTTATTTCTTGTCTATATGCTATTGTTGGAGGACGTTACTTATGCTAATAGTGTATTTGAAACATATGTTATTGTAATCATTTTAAAGCTATGTTGGTATAGCCACTGTATTTGTAAACTTGGCAACATATTATTATTTGTGAACTCAATTGTAATATTATTCCACTGTAACTCCGTGTATGTGATGTGTATTTGCTTAATCGTGTGATCTTGGTTATGATGTTGATTTACCGAGGTCCTTCGTGACACTCGGCGGACTACCAGGTTTATATAAGTGCAAGTGTGTGTGTGCCAACATGTTAAGTAGGGTAGCCATGCTTGAGCTTGTGTAAATTGGGCGGTTCTGTCATAAGGGGGCCCCTATGATTCTAAGACCAGTCAGCATGTGGATACTAGCCAGAGTGACTATCATTGGCCCATGTCCAAATATGAAGGCGTTGAAGGCATTGGACCAAAAGTATGAAACTAATTTCAGCATAGGTTCATTCTTCTTTATGTTTGATAAAGAGAGGGCTATGCACTGGTTAAGATCATAAGTCACCCAACTAGTTTGATGGGTCTTAGCTACTCTAAGGTACCAATCCCTCCACCCATCCAAGGGAACCGACCAATCCCTAAAAGTTTTGTTCCATGCTAAGGGACTCATGGTGGATTGCTTAAACGGAAGCCTATCTATTTCTAAATTGATGAGCTCAGTCAAATCTAGATCGCCCATCGGACCTAGAAGATACGTGTTCTCAATGTTGGTAGGGATCAGGATTTCATTTTGGAGATCCTAAAATCAAGAAGAGCAGATCTATAAGCTAAGGATTGGGCAAGAAGAGCAACTGATTGAAAAATGTTCAGATCATACCTCTCAGACAAAGTCGACAGTCGCCATTAAGCATTGGGCGGTAGATCTAGATCTTCGAGCAAGTGTTAGTGTTGCACCGCCAAATTGAGCTACCACCCCAAGGTTCCACGAAGAATAAGTATGGTGTTTGGGCAAGGTTGAGGCTTTGGATTCGCTAGGGTTTGGCACTCAGGAGGGTTGCGACGACTGATAAGCAGAGCAAAAAGGAGGAATGTAGCCAGAAAGTCTGAGCAAAGAAGATAGGGCAATTTTGGGAATATAATGAAAATCCTTGCCCAGAGTCAGAAACCAAGGCAGAGGTTTTGGTGTGAATGCATAGTACGTGCAACGGTCATAGGGATAATTTTGGAAGAAAATCATTTTATCCCTAAATTGGGGGCATCTGTTGACACTACAATTTGGTTTGGGATAACACAACCCTGAAGATAGCTGAAATATTCAACCAAATTAGCTAACCGGATTACCCATGAGATGGCATCATAACCTCAAGAGGATGGGCCCAACCAATAGAGACTGGAGAAAGAAAACACATTGGACTTCATGGAAGGGAAAGGTTGAGGTCCAAGTTATCTTAAAATTAGGATTGTTTTGTTTTCTTTTCCAAGTTTTGTGATTGGTCTTGTTCGACCAGGACTCATAGTCAAGCCTCGGGTATAAATATTGAACCTCGGCTATTGTAATAGACATCTCTCATTGATCAACCAAAACAAGTACCTTTACTTTTTGGCTCAGGCCACCCCTTAGGAGTAGTAATAGAGTAGATTTCAATGAGTTCTTTGGGCAAGTAGGGCTGCATCAGATGACCTGACCTCTGGCTTGTTTGTGAGTATCCATCATGACTTATATTGTTACTTGCAAGGCTACAACAGATGATGGATCTCTTGCGAGTCACGGTATTAGTTATCGATCTATATCGTTATTTGTAAGGCTGCTGTTTACACCAAAATTTGGGAAGGAGAATGCGGGAACTCAAAACTTCTAGGATTGTGTCATCAAGGAATTGATTATGTAAGGATTGATATCAGCTAATTCAAATGTGGTACTGTGCTCTGCTCTTTTTGGATGACATCAGCAATTAACAATGGACTACTTATGGATGGTGTTGGGGAAAAATATGTCAGACTCTACAAAAAGGAAAAGATTAGGGTCCAAGTTATCCTAAGTTAGGAATATTTTCTTTTATTCCAAGAATTGTAATGAGTCATATTTGAGTAGGATTCATGTTTAGGTTTTGGGTATAAATATTAGACCCCGGCTATTGTAAAAGGAACCCAATCAATCAATACAATTACTTTTCTGGCTTCACGCCAACCCTTAGGAGTAGGAGTACTGTAGATCTCGATGAGTTCTTCAACAAGCAGGGCTGCATTGACCGATTGACCTCTGGCTTGTCTGTGAGTACCGTCATGACTTGTATCATACTTGCAAAGCTGCATCAGCCAATTGATCTTTTACAAGTATAATATAAGTTAGTTATTGATCTGTATCATCATTTGTAAGGCTGCATCAGCTGATTGATCTCTTACCAATCATAATATAGATCAAAGTTATCAATCTTGTGTTAAACAACTTGTTGTTTAATATAATATCACCAATTATTGAATCTGCTAAGATTAGTAAGATTTTCCTTACTATTTTTGGCTGATTCACCAGTTATTGAATCTGTTATGATTAGTGTTCCATTAATTGTAACAAATCACCTGATTGAGATAGAGATAGATCAGCATCATATCATCACAATTGGTTGTCTTCTAGTCTGGTCACGCTTTGAATCTTATGATTGATGACTTGATTATGCTAGATCGACTATTTTATCTCTATTCCAATCAAACACAGTATGCATTCAAAGGCATGTTTCAATCCTGAATAAACTCACTAGTTAATGAGATCCAATCTAATGACACTACCATAGCTATATCGATCTGGTCAAATCTCACTGGTAAGACTTTGGGTTAGAGATTATCGATTAGTGGTTTTGTTCATGGTCGAGATATGTACTCTATTTATTTGCTATGCATGCATCGGCTATTTTAGCTGATTCACCTGTGCTTTCACATACATGGCACACTTTCATGAGCCTGTCAATATATAGACGGTTTTATGGATTCTTTGGCTTTAGTTTGTTATCATTATCATAGCTATATCGATCTGGTCGAATCTCACTATTGATGGTAACATATTAGATTAAGAGCATTTATAGATCCATTTGTACCAGATAGTTGATTTGTTCGCATGTTATATCCCTTCTCGTTAAACTTATTAGCTCAATGCTTTACACTGGTTATATCCATCTAGCTGATGATGTTTCTTTATATTACTTATATCTAGGCGTATTGTACGTGTTATTATAAATCAATCATGACCCACAAGCATCAAAGTCCCTAAACAGTCGATTTCTTCTCGTATTGGCTATTTAGTCAACTCCCCTATTTGGCTGCTCCCGAAGCAGCATACTTGGAAATGTCTGGGCAAAACTGGCATGTTTCACCCTAAATTACTGATAAAACTTTCTCTTCTTGTCAATTGCAGGTCAAATTGACTGGCACACCTTTGGGATTTTTAGGTTCGACTAGTCCTGTGTTGAAGCCAAGTAGATCTCTGGGTTGACTCCGCCCAGATCGTTCTGGCTTGCTACGTGTCAGGCGCATCGCCACAGGTTTTTGCGCCAACACGCATTCTAGCATGCCCGATGGGACCCCATAATTGTCATGGTAGCTCACAACATTAGGGACATTCTTATGGTACCTTATGAAGACCTACCTGATGAGGATAAAGATGCCATTAGTAAAGTTATTGAAGAGTTTTAGAACAAGTGTTTGTTGTCCTATACCAAGACATGTGACAATAAAGTTGTTCAGAAATATACACTACCAAGAGTTCTGATACATGGGCAGTCAGATATAGATGAAGCTGATGATAGATGTTTCTTTGTAGATGCTGTCAACAAATCTGTTCATGATGCCATGTTGAACCATAATACAACTTTCTTAAACACATTCCACAATACCATGAAGGAGGTGTTTCATGGATATCCAATTGATCAGATTGGACCGGCTTATTACAAATTCCACATCTGTTAACTCAGGGGACTAATCAAGCCAGTAATAGCCATCAAGAAGTAGCACTAGCTGGCAATGATGATGCCTAGGTAGTTCAGAGCTCATCTGAGCAAGTTCAGGGTACTACTACTTATCAAATACAGAATAATCCTAGACCATTAGTGCAGTATGTGCAATGGCCGACGGGGCAAGTTCAAAATCAAATGGTCAATTTTGTTACATTAGGCCAAATACCACCGTCGGCTCAAAAAATAGCACCATTAGTTCAAAGGATTCGTAGAGACATAGATCCAAACATTTACAATCAGAGATTTCAAGAGCAAATCAGCAAAGGACCCAATAGGTAGAGATTCCACAAGGATATCATTATGGCACAGATTATAATACCCTTCATATGATTCCAAATCCAGGGTATTAGGGTACCCAAAATTTTAATCCACAGATGGGCCAGCAATTGCAAAGAAATCCAAATTCAAATGCTGATGAGTTGTTGCTCAGAGTAACTAAAATGATGAAGAATCAGTTCGGTTTAAAACCAAAAGGGCAGACCTTTTCGTACAAGCATCCATATTTACAGTGGTATGATTTGGTTGGTCTTCCTACAAATTATAGGCTTCTAGAATTTACTAAGTTCACTGGTCAAGATAGCACAAGTATAATAGAACATGTTAGTCGTTATCTTACACAGTTGGGTGAAGCATCCATTGAAGAAGCTCACCGAGTTCGTTTCTTCTCTTTGTCCCTATCAGGACCAGCTTTCACTTGGTTTTCATCATTAGTAGTTAATTCTATTACCAATTGGACTGACCTAGAGAAGAAGTTTCATACATATTTCTATACTAGGACAGGAGAAAAGAAAATCATAGATTTGACGACCATAAGGCAAAGAACTAATGAATTGGGTGCTGAGTTTCTTCAGAGGTTCTGAGAAACCTAAAATTTGTGCTTTTCATTGAATCTGACTGATGATCAGCTAGTTGCTTTGGCTGTTCAAGTAATGTTTCCAATATGGAGAGAAAAACTACTTGGGCAAGAGTTTGACAATTTAGGTCAGTTGGCTCAATGGTTGGCAGCACTTAATAGCTAATTCTAGAATATGTGCAGAGATACCCAATCTAGAAGAATGCAACAATTGCTGAAGCCTTATAATCCATATTTAGTTGATGATGATGGTGAGAATGGTGAAGAAGAGGAGATGCTATAGTCGAATGGAATTGGGGTAGGAAGACAGTGATGGTGCCGAATCCTTGGGGAAAAGGAGTTGAAGAAAGTTATGATTTTGATGTCACAAAATTAGACAAGCTTTTTGATTTCTTGCTTGAAAAAGGATAGATCAAATTGCTCGCCAATCATGTTATGTTACCTCCTGATTAGTTGAAAAATAAGAAGTTCTATGAATTTCATAACGCTACTTCTCATTTTACTAATGAGTGCATAATTTTCTGGCAACATATACAAAGGGCTATTCAACAAGGGAAGCTTAAATTTGATACACCTCGGAAGATGAAAGTTGATGATAATCCTTTCCCAAGAGATCAGAATATGGTTGATGCTAAGTTTGTCAAAGGGAAGACTAAAGTCCTAACATCAACTAGAGCAAAAGAAACTAGAACAGTTGATCTATAGATGCAAATATTGGCTAATGAATATAGAGAAATTAAAAGGCATCGTGACCAACAGAAGAGCCGATTTGAGCAGGGAGAGACATCAAGAAACGGGGCAACGAGGCCACGTGTTACATCTCAAATTTTGTTGAATAAATGGCAATGGCAGAAAGAAAAGGATTATTAGCATTGGTTAGAAGAGAAAGAATACCAACATCAACAAGAAGAGGAGAGGTATGAAAGAAAACAAGCTGAATCACATTGGAATAGTCCTTTCTTTAGACATTGTTGGAATGACGGTTTGAAATTACCTACTAGAAATAATTGCCTAGAGTGTAGTGAACAATATTGGCAATTTAGGCAATCTCAAGCCAACCATCAGTCTATCCATGCTCGAATTGAGTATCATCATGATAATATGGATCGACGCTTAAAAAATAGAAGTGTTCATGATTGACTTGGGAAGCGAGTTGTTGATCAAAATTGGGCTGATTATGAAGAAGGTGATGAGGAAGAGTATGTTGGCAGAAACGGCAATGATGTCCAGGAGGTTTAAAAAGAAGTCAGAAAAGAAGGGTATAACGCCTATGGAGTAGAGAGCTAGAACAGGCTTAGAAATCTAGTAAACCTCAAGTATGGCATGCTAAACAAACAATCGATAAGGGTCAACCATTGGCTAATATTCAAATGACTCTTCTTTTGCCATCAGAGTATAGGCTCCATCAGATTAAGAAGTCTATTTAGATTTTGATGAATTGGAATATGAGGAGATAGTTGCCAAGTTGATAGTGATACAACAAGCTATATTTGATAAGCCAGTCAAGCATTGACACTTGAAGGCTTTATATGTGAAAGATTTTGTTGATGGGAAGCTGATGAGCAAAATATTGGTGGATGGAGGTGCTTCTGTTAATCTTATGCCTTATACTACCTTTCAAAAGCTTGATAAGGGACCAGGAGATTTGATTGAGACTGACATGATGCTTAAGGATTTTGGTGGTAATGCATCCAAGACCAGGGGGCAATAAACATTGAACTAACAATTGGAAGTAAGACTTTGCTCACTACATTCTTTGTCATTGATGGAAAGGGTTCATATAGTTTACTCCTTGGTCCTGATTGGATTCATGCAAATTGTTGTGTACCATCAACTATGCATCGATGCTTGATTTAGTGGCATGGAGATGATGTTGAGCTGGTTCATGTTGATGATTCTGTGAGCATAGCAACAACTGACCCAATGTATTGGGAACTAGAAGATTTCGAGTGTTTTTCTAGCAAGCTATGGGAAGAAGGGTTCATTAAGACCAATGATGAAAGCCAACAGCCGATCCAAGTAGTTGGCTCTAAGAGTTTGTTTTAATGGATAATCCAATAGATGGTACAGATGGTAAATTAGGACATGGCTTTACGTCGGCCAATGAGTTAGAAGAGATAGATATTGGTCCTGGTGATAGGCCTAGACCAATGTATGTAAGTGCTAAGTTGGATCCTGAGTATAAGCAAGAGTTGATAGATTTATTAAAGGAATTTAAAGATTGTTTTGCTTTAGAATATTATGAGATGCCTGGTCTTGATCGATCAATTGTCGAACATCAGTTGCCAATCAAACCTGGATATCGATCATTTAAACAAGCTCTGAGGAGATTTAACCCAAATGTTCTTGATGATATAAAAAAGGAGACTAAAAGGTTACTAGAAGCAAAATTTATCTGACCATGCCGTTATGCAGAGTGGATATCGAGTGTTGTTCCTGTGTATAAGAAAAATGGAAAGTTAAGAGTTTGCATCGATTTTAGAAATTTGAACAAAGCTACACCCATGGATGGTTATCCGATGTGAAAAGCCGATATGTTGGTAGATGCAGCAGTCGGGCACAAGGTTATTAGTTGTATGGACAACAATGTAGGATATAATCAATTTTTTATGGCTGAGGAAGACATTGCAAAAATAGTTTTAGGTGCCCTAACGCAATCGACTTATTTGAATGGATTATAATGACCTTTGGTTTGAAGAATGTTGTTGCAACTTATCAGAGAGTGGTCAATGGAAAGCATCTAAAGAAATTTTACCGTGGCCATGATGAAATTCGACTGGTACAACATAAGATTTGATGAAAGAATTGAAGATTGCAGCCACTGTTTCATCTGAGCAGCCTGATTCAAATCGAAATTTGAATGAGAAGACCAACTCATTATTTTCATCTTCATCATAGGCTCGCCAGCTTCACTATAGTTCATACACTGGTGGGTTCTTCCTTCTTTGCCTTTGTATTCCTCATCAAAGTTGGAAGAGGGAAAACTCAAATCCTGGAGAATTGGCTTCACAATCTTGTGCATATACAAATTTAACCACATTTGTATTAACCACTAAGGGCTGCTGATGGTGTGCACTACTTCATTCTTCAGCAGCTGAGCAACCACCTAGTGCATTAAGTGGTAAGCTGATCCTAACAGATATTTTCCAAGAGGAATCTCAACACCTACTGCTAGATGCTCTGCTAAGAGTTTGTGATTGTAAGTCGGACCACAAGATGACCCGCAGAAGATGAATCTCTTTAACCACATGTTAAGAAAAGCCACATTTTCTCTTTCGCTAATAGTCAATTCATTCCCAATGTGGTTCCAGATATAGCTTGCCCATCCTATGTAGTCTGATGTTTTGGCCAGTTTCTTTGACCCAGCACCTAAGAGTTTGTATGGCTGCATTGATCCTATTACTCTAAGGCTAGTCAACATATAAACATCAGCCAAGGTGATAGTCATCGAACCATGACCAAAGATAAAAGCATTCAAGGTGTTGGACCAGAAGTAAGAAGCAACAATTAGGAGTGAATCATTTCTTTCCATCCTAGACAATGAAAGTGCCAGGCATTGGCATAAATCGTAAACTTCCCAATCTCCGCCCTTTTTGTCTGACACTCTTCGAAACCAGTCTCTCCATTCCTTATGCATTTTGGGCCAATTCCTAAAGGGATTTTTGGTGTTCCAAGAAGATAGATCTACCAAGGACTGCCTAAAAGGAATTTGATTGGTTTCTTGGTTGATAAAATCTAAAGGATCAGTATCTCCAATGGGTCCAAGGTAATAAGCATTTGGAACAAGAGACGGAGTGATCAAAATTTTAGTTTCCATTCCCTGAAAAGCCAGATGAGATAAACTTAAGGAAAAGGAAAAATACAGAGCAATGACTGATAGTTGAGAGGCAGAATTTTGGAGATGTACCTCTGGGATGTAGTCGCTGGTCGCCATTTTAGTTGGAATAGATCTAAATCTGAGAAAGGGTTGCAGAGGAGTGACTTGAAAAGTAGCTCGAGCAAAGTAGAGAAACTACTAGGGTTAGAGCTCTGGTGATAGCGGCTTTGGTTATTTAGCCTTGCTCGAAGAAGAAGGGGAAAGTAAATCAGCCGAATGGATTCAATGTGATACTATTGGGATGCTATATAAAGTTTTGCCCAAAAAGTCAGGAGTCACGCGTTTATTTCGGAATAGGTGGTTGCAACACGGTGAATAGATGAATGAAATTTTGGAATAAAATCATTTTTATCCCAAAATTGGGGGCATATGTTTACACCAAAATTTAGGAAGGAGAACGCGGGAACTTGAAACTTCTAGGATTATGTCATCAAGGAATTGATTGTGTAAGGATTGATATCAGCTGATTCAGATGTGGTACTGTGATCTGCTCTTTTTGGATGACATCAACAATTAACAATGGACTACATATGGATGGCGTCGGGGAAAAATATGTCAGACTCTACAAAAAGGAAAAGATTAGGGTCCAAGTTATCCTAAGTTAGGAATGTTTTCTTTTATTCCAAGAATTGTAATGAGTCGTATTTGAGTAGGATTCATGTTTAGGTTTTGGGTATAAATATTAGACCCTGACTATTGTAAAAGGAACCCAATCAATCAATACAATTACTTTTTCGGCTTCACGCCAACTCTTAGGAGTAGGAATACTATAGATCTCGACGAGTTCTTCAACAAGCAGGGCTGCATTGACCGATCGACCTCCGGCTTGTCTGTGAGTACCATCATGACTTGTATCATACTTATAAAGCTACATCAACCAATTGATCTGATGAGGACATCACTCCTTTGGATGTACCTGCTGATCCTCCAACCGTCATGCAAGGTCCAATGACCCGGGCTCGAATGCGTCAATTCAATTTAGAGGTGTGCTCATTCTTAAGCGATCCTTTTTATACTTTTGAGAATAGACTACCACCTAATGATGTTATCTTGCTTAGGAACATTGGAGAGGGTCATGAAGGACTTAGAGGACATGGTGGAGGCAAAGATGACCAGCAAGGACGTCCAATAGGAACCAGAGGCCCCGTCCAACACGATTTTGAGTCTGCCTCGGCCTCCAGGACCAGTCTGCCTTAAACTGGTAACCTAGGACACATCTGGACTCTGTTTTCGATGATCCACATATGGATGGAAATATAATTTGATAAGGAAGCCAATCCAAGTAGTCTCACATCAAAAGCTCTTCGGAATCAATGGGAATCGTCGAAACAAGTCAGCATCCAGAATCTGCCAGGGTGCTGTGACATCGTCTTTTGGTCTGTTGGACCATGTATTGTGTTTGGGCCCATTAGGGGTGTGTCTGGGGGTCTTGCGCAACCCTAGTGTCTTCATAAATAGCTGCCACCCCTCCATTAGGGTTTGGGTTTTGCTTAGATTATTCTATCAAGAATAGTTTCGCCGTTCATCGGTTTGTGAAACCCTAACTTTGAGAGATTAATCATTCATCTGCAATTTGGTTGTGTTCTTTCTTGTTCTTGCTTGTGTTCTTCATTGTGCAGGCAGGGGTTAGCTTTCTTGGCTAGGTCAACCTGGTCCAAGACTTGGTTGATAACTAGAGGAGCTATGGTGCTAAGATTGCAGGGTTCGATCTTTCGATCTTAAGCCGGTTCGGTGTGTCATTCTCTGCCACAATGATAGTTACCACCACTTGATGGAAGATCAGGATCCCCATTCTCATTAAGTGGTAATCAGAGCTAAGGTATACCATAAGGTTTACATTTATTCCCTAGTTTGAGTGTTTCACATTCATCCCATAGTCCAGTGCCATACTTGTTTTTCCTGTCCTAGAACCTTGGCCTTTGCATATTTTAGTTTTAGAGTCCATCGTGTTGAGTTTGTGTCCTAGTCAAGGTCTTGTTGCTGGTTAGGTCATGTTAGAGTCCAGTTCATGTGTTTTCCCCCATCGTTTCCATCAAATCTTTGCTGTTGTGACCAGTTTTGTGCACATTGTTCCCGTTTTGTCCTCTAATTCGGAGCCAATTCTTAAAACTGGTCTAGTTTTCATATACGAACTCTGATTTCGACGTTCCATATATCAAAATCGATCAAAATTTTTTTTGGATCCGTCCATCCCTCACCTTGTTGGGGTCAGAAATTTTTAAATTGGTCAAAAAGTGGTCACAAGATCCTCTTTTCGTGGTCACAAGGTTTGTGTCGATTTTGAGCAAGTTTTCTAAATTTTCCACAGGCCACGTCTTTCACTTATTTAAGCTCATATTTTTTGTGGTTACTTCTTTTGTGCTCCTAAGTAAAAGAAAATATATAAAAAAAATAAAATAAAAAGTTGAAATTTCCCAAAAAAAACAACAGTCTAAGAAATAGAAAAAAGAGGGGCAAAAGAGGAACAATATCTAGAGGAGCACATAGAGAAGACCAAAGTGAGCTATGTTTGCGTGTGCTGTCTGGTTCCTTGTTTGTGTTACTATTTCTATCCATCATACTTGTTTTTCACACACCTGTCATCTTGCTATCCACCATACTTTTGTCACACACCTGGTACTAGGAACATTTTAGACCAGCAACGAGAACAAGTACTTTGGACTATAATTCAGCATTACTTTTTGTTATTGACTTGTGTGCCAGATATACATATTACTCTTTGTGTGCCTTCCAAGCTCCATAAACTCTTTAGATCAGTACAGAAAAAGGGCCTTGCAATCTTGGTACCACTGCCTCACAGGTATCACAAACCAGCCACCGGTTGTACCGCCCACTGCTTGCGTTGGTAAGAACTTTGTAAGAGCTTGGTAAGACGCTTCCACTTACTATGAAAAGTGACACCACTGCAACCACGTAGTCATTTGTTAGGGATAACTTTCACCATTTGTTCCTATTTTTTTGTGTTTATAATGGCAGGAGGTGATCAGACTGGAGATAACATTCCTAAGGGGATTCAACGAGTGTGTTAGACAAGAGCAACTACAAGCTGTTGTAGAGGATGCCCAAAAAAGGATGAATGAGGCCATCATTGACGCACTCATTGAACTCATCATTGGCAACAGCATGGAGAGATTGGACAAACAAATTTCCATGCTAGCCGACAAGGTTACTGAGTTGGAAACATTGGTGGCGGTCAACAACAATGACATCTCCGACAGCAACACCGATGGTCTCTTGCCAGAAGGCATAGTGCATGATGTCACTAGAAACATAGGCCGAGCAGCCTTCTGACAAGCAAGATTACGACGATGTCTTCGCCGCAACATGACAGGTATGGGTGGTGTCCACCACCATTAAGGTAATAATCACCATGTACCCGATGATCCTTATGTTAAGATTAAGTTCACAATACCATCTTTTTTGGGTCATTATGATGCTGAGGAATATCTTGATTGGGAGATGACAATAGAAAAAAAGTTTAGTGCCCACCTTGTGCCTGAGCATCATAAAGTTTGACAAGCTACTAGTGAGTTTAAGGATTTTGCCATTATTTGGTGGAATTGGCTAGCTGCACAGGATGCTTTACCTAGTACGTACGAAGAACTGAAGGTAGCTATGCATGATTGTTTTATTCCCCCTTCTTATCATAGAGACTTGCGTAAGAAATTGATGCGTTTAGAACAAGGAGATAAATCTATACAGGATTACTATGGTGAGCTCCAAAAGGGATTGATGCGCTGTAGTGTTGTGGAGGGAAATGAAGATGCCATTTGTCATTTTTATTCGGGTTTGAGGCATGAGATTTAGAACATTGTTGATTATAAAGAATTTAACACTATCAACCAGTTGTTTTAGTTTGCTATGCTTGTAGAAAAGGAATTGCAGGGGCATGAACAACAGAGTAAGAGCAAGGTCAGCACCACATACACACCACGCTCAGCACCATCTTTGGGGCTGACCAAGCCAACCACTTTTCGGGCACCTCCACCAACGAGCAAGCGACCAACAGCCTCTGGAGTTTCCACTACACCTAAGGCACCGCCCACACGACCTTCAGATTCAGGTAAAAATTCTTTGCAGGTGCCTACCAAGAGTGCCTCATCCGTTGCATCGATGGGACGCACTTTGGGCATTCAGTGCCATAGTTGCCATGTCATTGGCCATGTGCAGAAAGACTGTCCAAGTCAGCGAAATCTAAAGTGTGCCAGTGATCACTTTCTTTATGCCCAGTTAAGGACTCTTAGGTGGCTAATTAAGTACAAACATGGGGTTTTTTACTTTCATCGTCCATATGGCGTGCTATTGTATGGATGCCATTCACTTCAGTGGTAATGTATGGATCAAATGCCTCTACGCTAAGGTAAGAAGGTAAGTTGGTGAGTGGCATGATCGTAAGATGTGAGCATGCAGCCAGGGAGAGCTAGCTTTGGTATGGTTGTGTATGCATGCTTGCATGTGTATATGGTGCATATTTAATTGTGGGTAATAAATTGTTATTGGGTAGCTTTGATACAGAAGTATATGTATGGGTGTACATATATGGAAGTATTTAGTTCCAACCTAGAGCCTAGATTTACATTCTACATATTTAATTGTGGGGTTGAGCTGAAATAAAACTCTTGTGCAGGTACACTAACAATGAGGCGTGTAGCCCTGACTAGCTATGCTATATATGAGAGAACGTATGTATGCCACTGCATATGTTGTTAGAAATAATTTTTCCTAAGTTTGTAAGGATGTACGGAACTGTGTATGCATCATGATAAATAATTATTTAATACTTGCAGTGTTCCTCCCCTTATAGATCTCTTACTTCGGTTATGTAACTCTTATCCATTATGACTTTGTCTCACAAGAATTGCACATGTTGTTGGTACATATGGCAGCACTAGTAGGAAGTGAGAGTTTCCTATTGTCAGCAACACGGGGATGAGCTTACTGGCAGTGCTTCTGGTGTTTTTCCTCGGGTGGATCTATCCACAACCGTGTGGGCACAACACAACCATAATACGTTGATCCGAGATCAGCAAGAGCAAGCAGACAGTTCTAGTCCTGCTATGGGCGCCATGTTTGTAGTAATGTAGATGTTCTACACTCATCAGGACACTAGGGACTTTTGGTAGGAGTCCTACACCACTTGCATGGATAAGCTCATGAGGGCCGAAGCTACATAGCGTAAGCTCAAGAAGCATGTGCACAAGCACAAAAAGGCAGCAAGTGAGGCTCGATGGGAAACTGATAAAGCATATGTAGCTTTGGGAAATCTCCACACTCAAATGGAGCAGGTTGATCAGCAGAGAGCTACCGCCCAAGAGGCAAGAGCTAATGATCAAGCAATGTTAGCAGGACTACGGGAGTAGCTGGAGGCCACCCGTGCCGAGGCGTTCATAGCTACGCGCTAGCGGATCCTAGCAAACAACTATGCAGCTTTAGTAGAAGTAGAAAGGGATAGGACCCATGCCTTGAGTGTCCAGCAGGACCATGTTGAGAGGGACTTGCACCAGCAGCTTGCATAGACCTAGCATGTAGTGATGGATCTTCAGCATGAGGTGCATTATCTAAACAACCAACTGCACCCGATCCTTGATGAGGAAGAAGAAGATCCAAGATGTTAGTTGAAGATGACGGCTGGGGCGAGGAAGAAGTGGAGCTAGAGAATGGGGAGGATCCTATCTCCGACCTCGACAGTGATCATAATGAAGATTAGAATTGCCTAGTAACTAGTTAAAAGCGCTAGATGTATTCCTGTTATTTATGTACTGGAGTTGTAGTAAAGTTTGGTAATGGCATTTGGACTTCCATGTAATATTGGCACTTTGCTTGTTATTTCACGTTGGGTTGAACTTTAATGCAATTCCAATTCATTTTATTAGTGATTATGACTTGTATGTTGATGCATTGTGAGCCCGATAAGTGATCAAATTGGTGATGTCATGTTGCGAGAATGAATTATTATGCCTCTGTTTTATTGTATGAATTATAAGATTCTCTCTAGTAATTTTAGTTTGGCATGATTATACAATTCATCTGCAATCTCTTGACATCATCCAATAATCACTTATTGTTGTAACTTTATAGATGACTCACACTCATGCTAGAGTATGCAACAGCCAAGAGGGCAATGATGGTGACTTACCACCACCACCACCACCGTCTGCTAATGAGTTCTTTGCACAATTTCTAGAAAGTCAGAGAACTATGGAGGAAACCCTACGCCTCATTGCGCAGAACACGGCTCACGCCCGCCAGCAACAACAGGGGCCTAAGCCAAATTAGTATAGCACTTTCAAGGATTTCCTAGACATCAAGCCTCCTATTTTCAAGGTGGTCGAAGAACTGCTCTAGGCAGATGAATGGCTTAACACTATTGAGCAAAAGTTCTGTCTACTGAGGGTCACAGAACATTAGAAGGCAGAATATGTGTCCCATCAGTTGTAGGGACCGGCCGAGATATGGTGGACCCATTTCCTATCCTCTTTACCTGCCAATGCACAGGTCACATGGGAACAATTCAAGTTAGCTTTTAGGGGACACCACATTCTCCTAGGGCTGATGCACATGAAGGCAGCTAAGTTTATGCGACTCACACAAGAGACCAAGACCCTTACTGAGTACATGCATGCTTTCAACAATATATCCCGTTATGCCATAGGTTTTGTTGACACTGAAGAAAAGAAGATTGAAAGCTTCAAGAGAGGCCTTGGTACTAAGTTGATGAAAACTATGGCCAACTCGAGGTGCACCACCTACAATGAGTTCATCAGTGATGCATTGACTCAGGAGAACCACAACAATCTACATGCGGCAGCAAAGGGCCACAAGAGGGTAGCTGAGGCAGGCGCCTTAGGGTCTTCTCAGTCCAGAGCTCTAGTGGCATCTAGGCCACAGTTTCGATCACTAGCGCCCAAGTTTAGGCCTCCTCCACCAAAAGCTCAGACCAACCGACCTTAGAAGGTGTTTTGTAAGGCGTTCACCATTGCCTTACGCAAAGGAAATGGAGGGCAAGGAAGCTCCATAGGACACAAGAGCAATAAACCATGCTTCAACTGTAATCAGTTGGGCCATTGGTCCAAAGAGTGCCCCCATCCTAAGAAGACAACAATCAGAACCTAGGAAATTAGAGGCAGGCGAATCCTAAGGCACGTCCTGGATACGTGCACTACACTACTATTGAAGAGGTTCCCATGGGAGAGGTTGTCACTGCTAGTATGTTTCTTGTCAACCAACATCCTGCCATTGTTTTATTTGATTCTAGAGCTTCTCATTCATTTATGAGTCAATCATTTGCATCTAGACATGATTAGAAAGTAATTGAGGTAAGCAAGGGTGGTTATAGTATAAGTTCAGCTGGGGCTACTATCTCTACAAATAAGATGGTTAGAGATGTGCTCATCTCTATACAAGAGAGGGAGTATACGATGGATCTAATAGTATTGCTCGGATTATCTATAGATGTGATCTTAGGCATGAAATGGATGAGCGATCATGGGGTTCTCATTGACACTAGCACGCATACAATTATGTTGAGAGAACCAAAGGGAGGTAATGCTTTCCTAGTACCACTTTCCTAGAATTTTGAACTCCAACACTTTTATTGTTCTATCCAAGCCACTGCCCTTTGTGATATTCCAGTGGTTTGTGAGTTTCCTAATGTATTCCCAAATGAGTTACCAGGTTTACCACCTGATAGAGATGTGGAATTTAAGATTGAGTTAGTGCTAGGTATGGCACCTATCTCAAGGAGACCCTATAGGATGCCACCAAATGAGTTAGCTGAACTTAAAATTTAGTTACAAGGACTGTTGGACAAAGGTCTCATTCAACCTAGTTCATCTCCATGGGGATATCCAGCTTTATTTGTAAAGAAGAAGGACAAGTCCTTAAGAATCTATGTGGATTATAGGCCACTTAATGTTGTGACCATAAAAAAATCCTTTTCCTCGTATTGATATCTTGTTCGATCAGTTGGCAAAAGCAAAAGTATTCTCCAAAATTGACTTGAGGTCAAGCTATCATCAGATAAAGACTAGGTCTGAGGATATACCTAAAACAACTTTCTCCACTAGGTATGGCTTGTATGAGTATTTGGTCATGTCTTTTGGACTGACGAATGCTTCTGCCTACTTCATGTACTTGATGAATTTGGTATTCATGCCCAAGCTCGATAAGTTCGTGGTTGTGTTTATCGATGATATCTTGATTTATTTGGAGAATGAGGTAGATCATGCAGAGCATATGAGAATTGTTCTGTCCAGATTGAGGGAACATAAGTTATATGCCAAGTTTAGCAAATCTAAATTTTGGTTGAGCAAAATACCTTTCTTGGGTCACATCTTATTGAGAGATGGAAGTTCTATAGACCCTTCTAAAGTACAAGAGGTCATGGATTGGAAGGCCCTGACTTCGGTTCATGAAGTTTGGAGTTTTCTAGGGTTAGCAGGTTACTATCGTCGTTTCATTTTGGATTTCTCCAAGATAGCTAAGCCCATGACTAGACTACTTTAGAAAGATGAAAAGTTTAGTTGGACACTAGAGTGTGAAGCAGCTTTTCACACCCTAAGGACCCTGCTAACTACAGCTCCTATTTTAGCACAACCCAACATTGAAAAGCCTTTCGATGTGTTCTGTGATGCATTGGGTATAGGTTTAGGGTGTGTGCTCATGCAAGAAGGAAGAGTGATTGCCTATGCTTCTCGGTAGTTGAGGAAACATGAAATCAATTACCCTATGCATGATTTAGAGCTTGCAACAGTTATTCATGCGTTAAAGATATGGAGACATTATTTGTTGGGCAACGTATGTCACATATACACTGACCACAAAAGTCTCAAATATAGCTTCACTCAACCTGAGCTGAACATGAAACAACGAAGATGGTTAGAGCTGATCAAGGACTACAATTTGGAAGTGCACTACCATCTAGGGAAAGCCAATGTTGTAGCCAATGCACTTAGTCAGAAATCTCATTGCAACACTATGGAAGCATTGTTGGAGGATGGATTTAATTTGTTACATCCTGTTGTGCTGCACAATATCACTATTAGTTGTTCACTTGAGAGCAAAATCATAGAATTGTAGAAGATAGATGCAGGTATATTTCACATCAAGAGAAAGATGCAAGAACAAGAAACCAAACATTTCAAGTTAGATGAAAGAGGTGTGCTATGGTTTGAGGACCGACTTGTGGTACCGAAAGACCGTGAGCTTAGAAATCAAATTTTAGATGAAGCTCATTTGTCCAAGTTGTCTATCCATCCGAGTAGTAGCAAAATGTATCAAGATTTGAAAACCCATTTTTGGTGGACCAAGATGAAGAAAGAGATCGCCGCCTATGTTGCTAGGTGTGATAATTGCAGTAGAGTAAAGGCTGTTTATTTGAAATCTGCTGGATTACTTCAGCCATTGCCTATTCTAGGTTGGAAATGGGAAGAAATAAGTATGGACTTTATCACAGGCCTTCCAATCACACAACAAGGTCATGATTCAATATGGATTATTGTAGATCATCTCACTAAGTCCGCACATTTTATACCGGTGAACACAAGGTATCTCTCTCTAAGTTGTACATTTCTTAGATCGTGAGACTACATGGAATACCCAGGACTATAATCTTAGATCGAGGACCGTAGTTTATAGCTTGTTTCTAGGAACACTTGCACCAGGCCTTGGGGACTAAACTAATTAGAAGTTTAGCATACCATCCACAAACTTCTAGACAGACTAAGCGAGTAAACCAGATCTTAGAAGATTTGTTGAGAGCTTGTGTTATATCTTCCGAGGGTTCATGGGAGAGATGACTACCTTTAGCCAAGTTCTCCTACAACAACAGTTATCAAGCAAGCATCAAGATGGCTCCTTTTGAAGCCTTGTACGGTCAGAAATACAGAACTCCTTTGAATTGGATTGAGCCTGGTGAAAGAAGATACTTTGGCATTGACTTTGTCACTGAAACTAAAGAGCAAGTGTGTGTTATCCAACAGCATATGAAAGTAGCTCAATCAAGACAAAAGAGTTATGCTGATAAAAGAAGAAGACCACTGACTTTTGAAGTGGGAGATTATGTATACTTGAAAGTGTCACCCATGAAAGGAGTACAGAGATTTGGAGTGAAAAGAAAGCTTGTGCCTAGATATGTAGGAACATACAAGATTACTAAACGGAAAGGGAATGTCGCTTACAAGTTACAACTTCCCCTAGAGATGAGTGCCATATTCTATGTCTTCCATGTTTCTCAGTTGAAGAGATGTCTTCGTATACCTGAGGAAGCCATTGCACCCACCAACATTGAGCTCCAATCAGATTTGACCTATGAAGAGAGACCAATCCAAGTGTTAGAAGAGATGGAAAGAGTAACACAGAGTAAGGTCATTAAGTTCTACAAGGTGGTGTGGAATAATCATAGTGAACAAGATGCCATGTGGGAACGGGAGCATTATTTACATGAGGTTTATCTTGCCTTTTTCCAAGAATGGTAGGTCTTGCAAATCTTGGGACGAGATTTCTATAAGGGGGAGCAGCTATAACACCCTAGGTGTTAGGCTTGCATAATTTCACTTGCATTGCATGAGCATAATCATCAAGCATTCATATATAAGCTTTTACATATGAAACATACAACTGAAACATGTGAAACATGCCTTGTTATTTTATGTTTCCTTTGTGTATGCTTATGATCTTGTGAGAATAAGTGTAAGTGGTTGATGTTGGTCACTAAAGCACCTTAGCTACACTTAGGATGACTAATGGAACAATGTTCATGTAGATCACTTTATCTAATTAAGCTCTTAAGTGATGATATGCTTATTGGCCTGGGAAGTATTATACGTAACCAATGTATGAAATGCTTGTGTGACCTTAGTAATACCTTAAATATGTTTAGAATGTCACTATGAACAACTTTGGTATTCATGACTAGGGCTAGTTTGGTTTCTAAGCCATAGTTGTAGTGTAAGTCACCATTTGAAAGTGGTATGTTTGACCTAGGTTGAACTATGTCATAAAATCTTTGCATGGCAAAGCACCCTTAAGCAAAGTTGTAGTATTAGAGTAGAGCAACAAGTTTTATTTTTGGGTCATAGGCTAGTTCAGCTCCTAACATGCTTGAATTTGGCTCACAAGAATAAACATTTCACTGAATTTAGGACTTGGAAAATTTGCTAAGTCAGTTTGAGTTTATAGTTTGACGTGATTTACTTTGTGCTGATTTATCTTCCTAACCATTGAGAATTAGACTTTTATTTCTAAAGCAATTTTGTAGCTGGTACATAGCTCTACAAATTTTGTTTTAACATTGTGCACTAATTCGCCACCGTTTAGGATTTAGAAGGGATGGAAAACACGCTGCTAGGCTCACCATCGGGCTCTGATGGACGCTGTGTCGCACACCGAGGTGGCTGACCGCAGGCAAAGACTGTAACACCCTCGGTGTTAAGCATGCATTTAACCTTGACATTGCATGATCATAAGCATCCATGAGCATGCATGTGCATGAGCATCTCAATTGCTATACCTTTGTTAGCTTATATTTCATGTGTGTTACTTAATTACATTACTTAAGTTAGGGTTTTCATGGAACAAATGTATGAAATGTGTGTGGAACCTTGGGAATGCTTTAAACATGTTTAGAATAGCATAAGGAACCACTTTGGTATTCATGACTAAGTCTAGTTTAGTCTCTAAGTCATTGATATGGTGTATGTCATCATTTTAAAGTACTATGTTTGACCTAGTTTGAACTATGTCATAGAGTCTTTGCATGGCAGTGAACCTTTAAGAGAAGTTGTAGTATTTGAGTAGGGCAACAACTTTTATGTTCGGGTCTTGAGCTAAATCAGTGCATAGCTTAGTCATTTGGTGCTCGCAAAAATCAACAATTCACTGGTTTTCAGCACTTAGAATTTTTCTAAGTCCTTCTCGGTTTTCCAGTTTCGCAGGCTTGATTTTGGCATGATATTACTCAGTATTGGTTGGGAATTAGGACTCGATCCTTTAATCGAAAGTTGAAGATGGTATATAGTTCTACGACTTTTATTTAGATTGTTTTCGATTTTGCTTCACGGTTTAGGAGAACGAGCATCACCAAATCACGCTGTCAGGCCGATATCGCTCTGCTGATCTAACTGAATCGGTAGCTACAGTAAACTGACGGGTTTCAGAAGTTTGAAGCCGCGTGGCGCCGCGCGTCGCCGCCGGCCTGACCAGCCAGGCCACGTCGAGCCTCGGCGCTCCATTTCACGCCCCTGTGTCCGCCCGTCACCCCTCGCATTTCATTTCATTGTCTGCCTCCTCTCTTCGCCTTTGCACACACCCGCAACACCCGCAGCAACTGCCGTAGTGCCGAGCCGCGCCGCCGTCGCCATTGCCGGCCCAGCGCGCACCACATCCCTCCTCCGCCACCGCCGTAGTTCCTCAGTGACCCCACCGTCGCACCACGTCCGTTTTGTTCGCTAGAAGCTCGGTAAGCCGCTGTGTGCAGCGTGCAGTCCTCGCCGGCGTTTTCACTGCCGCATCCCGTCACCGCGGTCGGGCCATCTCCGACCACCGCGAGTCCCGTTAGTGTGTGCGCTAGAGTTGCTTTGGGATGGTAAACCTCGGCGCAACCTTTGATTTCATCGTCTCAGTCGCCGTTGATGGCTCGCCGTCGATCCGCACCACCGGGCCGCCATGGACGTCGCCGTCTTCCTTAGCTCCGGCGATAGACCTAGCTAGATGGCTCGGTAGATGCGCAATGTCGTGAGTAATCTTGTAGCGCCAGTGTTGTCGCCGGAAAAGTCGCCGCCGGCGAACTCCGGCCGATTCCGCGCCGTCCCGCGCATGCTCTGTTTTCCGTCGCTACAGTAACCCGGTTCAAATAAAGCTAGTTCATTTGTTCAGATTTGATGCAAACTTTGGAAAATGATAAGTGGAGTTCTAGAGGTCCAATTTTTGTGAACCAAATTTTGTTGTGTTCCTTATTAAGTGTAGTTTTTTATAAAAATATATAATCTGTTGTTTGACACTTTTATATAGGGTTTACTATTTTTGCTAAAATAGACCTTGCTGGCTTGTCATTTTTGTAAAGAAGGTTATACATGTTAAAATGGTATGAAACTTTTACAGTAGTATAGTGAGGGAACTTGTAAGCCACTATAATTTTCTGAGAATTTATTATGCACATTTGGTATAGGTTTATTATTTAACCTAATTATCTAAATAAATTAATAAATACAATTAAATAAATAGTTTGGGCTTTGCCATTATGTTTTCTTGAGTGTATTTGATGCCCCTGAACTGTTGGTGTACTTGGTGGTGTCAAATTCTGAATGCTTACATGTAGTAGAAATATTGTTGTTTTATAATTCGATTTAACACGTTTTCGGACAGATTCTGTTGCTTGTTATGTTGCATAGTCAAAATGATGTTTTCTGTAGAAATGATTAATAACAAAGTTGTAGGTAACTTCTTCATCTATCTTGTGTTAAAATTTCAGGTCAATAGGCCAAAGGGTTTAGGAGTTATAGATGTTTAAAGTTAGTTTTCTTAATTGCGTGTTCTCTGGAATTTCTGGACAGCACTGCATAGATTGCCTATTTTGTCTAGGATAGATTGTGATTCAGCTTTTGGTTATTGAATAATAGTTGTAGACAATTTTATAAGCTTTCCATAAAGTCTAAGATCATAACATTTGGATAAGTATAACTTTAGTTATGATATAAACTTGTAACTGTCATGCGTAACTTAGATATTGCTTTGTGTGAAATTTATAAATAACTAGAGAAGAGATATGCACCTACTAGGCAAATAAGGAGTTAGCATTGTTATCATTTTTGCTACTTAACATCATTGTCATAGCATGTACATCCTGTTATCACATCCTCCGTGATCCATCTTATGCATTCATGGTACTTACTTATGCATATGCATGCAATAGGTGCAACCGAGGGGATCACACTTGTGGAACTCGACGCCGAGCCGCAGGAGGAGAATCAGGAAGTTCAGCACCTGGAGGTTTCCAGAGAAGGAGAGCCTGAAGCCGATCACCTTCCTGAGTGCCCCGATCACCAGCCTTCGACGTTTGTGAAAGGCAAGCCCCGGAGCATTATAAGCCTCCCTATTTTATTAATGTCACTTAAAGTTATTCGTATTGCTGCATTACGTGACAGGAGTTGTTTGGAAACCATTGTTGCATATTACCTTCCTTGACCAGAAATATTTACCATGAATCCTATTTAAGTCCAGGAACGTTTATCATGCTTAGCTATGCTTAGACCGGTAGAAGTCGGGTGATTTCCTGTCACCTGCGAGCTATAGGTGATAACTTAATCACGGTTGGCTATATTGTGCTATCGTGGAACATAACCTGGTATTGTTGAATAAATGGAGACTGGGTGGAGTCTTATATGTGGTATTGTAGTGACTCCACCTGTGTCGTTTAAGGACCGGACGTTGGAGGTCATCTTGTCATGTTGAACGCAGCCTCTCACATAGTTGGTTGGATAAGTCGTTCCGACCGCGAAGCCGAGTAGCTCATCTCAGGCCGGGACCACGAGCAGTTCAAGTGCGCACTCTGGATGGTAGTATGGATGTGCGGAGAGCCATTGGCGTAAGCCCAAAGGCGGGTTAGAGTCCCGATCACCCTTGGCAGAGTGGTTCTCTGATTGTGCGGCGCTGGTCGTACCCGCGAATTTGGTTCCTGATTTGTACCAAAGGTGACCTAAGGCTACCTTCGCGAGGTATGCCTGGGTGTGTGTTAGGAATATTTCCCCAGCTGGGTAGGAATCGATTCGAATCGCCGTCTCTCCCGGATAGTGAGAACTTGACTTGAGTTCCTTTCATCGTAGTAAATTATGGAAATGATGGTTATGAGATTATGCAAGAACTCAACTGGATATGGTTATTATTGTGATGACTTAATGGTACCAACATGTTTGGCATAGGATAGTTGCTAATCTAGTATGAGACAGGATTAATAATTGGTGATTTCCAATTAAAGAGATGTTGGATAACTTATGCTTTTTCTGCAAATAATGTCTACCAGCTCTACTTATAAAGCCTTGCATACTCCTTGGTGTCTTAGTATATTAGTTGGCGGGTAAGTCTCGCTGAGTACCTTCTCGTACTCAGGGTTTTATTCCCATTGTTGCAGATAACGTTATGTTTCATGGCTACTGCAAGAGCTGTCTTGCTCCTGCTGTGGATGAGGACTAGGACCATGGGCAATGGTCATTCTGTATTTCATCTCACCTTTGTGCTTTTGGTTGGAGATGACTATGACACTGGCTTTGTATTAAACTACGTGTGATGTTGATGTTAAACTACTTTGCTTCCGCTACTTTCAAACTTGGTTTGTAATAATTATTCGAACTCTGATGTATGAGACATATTTGTGAACTATGATGTAACATGTGACTGGTTGTGTTGAATCTCTACGATCTTGGTTTGTATGTTGGTTGTTTGAGATCCTTCGCGATTTCGT